>NW_025964034.1:0-37425 GCF_023055435.1 Haliotis rufescens | reverse complement strand
AACCCTAACATTGGGTCCATAACCCTAATGGCAATCGAAAAATGTTTCGTTGAGTATGCTCCCATTTGACCTAAGGAGTCGTCCTGCAAGGTCTGAGAGTCCTACGATGATTTGACCTTTTTGGTCGGAAATGTGCCTAACCCTAACCACTGGCCACTCAAATGCCACTCGGATGTCAAAGTTGTCGCAGCGCATTGAAACTTTGCATGCGGGTAGACCTTGACCTGGAGGTCACGTTTCCACCGTCCTTGACCACAGATCACCTCTGTGAGCGGAGCTATGGGCTCCATTATGTAACCCTAACATTGGCTCCAAATCGAAAAATGTTTCGTTGAGTATGCTCCATTTGACCTAAGGAGTCGTCCTGCAAGGTCTGAGAGTCCTACGATGATTTGACCTTTTTGGTCGGAAATGTGCCTAACCCTAACCACTGGCCACTCAAATGCCACTCGGATGTCAAAGTTGTCGCAGCGCATTGAAACTTTGCATGCGGGTAGACCTTGACCTGGAGGTCACGTTTCCACCGTCCTTGACCCCAGATCACCTCTGTGAGCGGAGCTATGGGCTCCATTATGTAACCCTAACATTGGCTCCAAATCGAAAAATGTTTCGTTGAGTATGCTCCATTTGACCTAAGGAGTCGTCCTGCAAGGTCTGAGAGTCCTACGATGATTTGACCTTTTTGGTCGGAAATGTGCCTAACCCTAACCACTGGCCACTCAAATGCCACTCGGATGTCAAAGTTGTCGCAGCGCATTGAAACTTTGCATGCGGGTAGACCTTGACCTGGAGGTCACGTTTCCACCGTCCTTGACCCCAGATCACCTCTGTGAGCGGAGCTATGGGCTCCATTATGTAACCCTAACATTGGCTCCAAATCGAAAAATGTTTCGTTGAGTATGCTCCATTTGACCTAAGGAGTCGTCCTGCAAGGTCTGAGAGTCCTACGATGATTTGACCTTTTTGGTCGGAAATGTGCCTAACCCTAACCACTGGCCACTCAAATGCCACTCGGATGTCAAAGTTGTCGCAGCGCATTGAAACTTTGCATGCGGGTAGACCTTGACCTGGAGGTCACGTTTCCACCGTCCTTGACCCCAGATCACCCTCTGTGAGCGGAGCTATGGGCTCCATTATGTAACCCTAACATTGGCTCCAAATCGAAAAATGTTTCGTTGAGTATGCTCCATTTGACCTAAGGAGTCGTCCTGCAAGGTCTGAGAGTCCTACGATGATTTGACCTTTTTGGTCGGAAATGTGCCTAACCCTAACCACTGGCCACTCAAATGCCACTCGGATGTCAAAGTTGTCGCAGCGCATTGAAACTTTGCATGCGGGTAGACCTTGACCTGGAGGTCACGTTTCCACCGTCCTTGACCCCAGATCACCTCTGTGAGCGGAGCTATGGGCTCCATTATGTAACCCTAACATTGGCTCCAAATCGAAAAATGTTTCGTTGAGTATGCTCCATTTGACCTAAGGAGTCGTCCTGCAAGGTCTGAGAGTCCTACGATGATTTGACCTTTTTGGTCGGAAATGTGCCTAACCCTAACCACTGGCCACTCAAATGCCACTCGGATGTCAAAGTTGTCGCAGCGCATTGAAACTTTGCATGCGGGTAGACCTTGACCTGGAGGTCACGTTTCCACCGTCCTTGACCCCAGATCACCTCTGTGAGCGGAGCTATGGGCTCCATTATGTAACCCTAACATTGGCTCCAAATCGAAAAATGTTTCGTTGAGTATGCTCCATTTGACCTAAGGAGTCGTCCTGCAAGGTCTGAGAGTCCTACGATGATTTGACCTTTTTGGTCGGAAATGTGCCTAACCCTAACCACTGGCCACTCAAATGCCACTCGGATGTCAAAGTTGTCGCAGCGCATTGAAACTTTGCATGCGGGTAGACCTTGACCTGGAGGTCACGTTTCCACCGTCCTTGACCCCAGATCACCTCTGTGAGCGGAGCTATGGGCTCCATTATGTAACCCTAACATTGGCTCCAAATCGAAAAATGTTTCGTTGAGTATGCTCCATTTGACCTAAGGAGTCGTCCTGCAAGGTCTGAGAGTCCTACGATGATTTGACCTTTTTGGTCGGAAATGTGCCTAACCCTAACCACTGGCCACTCAAATGCCACTCGGATGTCAAAGTTGTCGCAGCGCATTGAAACTTTGCATGCGGGTAGACCTTGACCTGGAGGTCACGTTTCCACCGTCCTTGACCCCAGATCACCTCTGTGAGCGGAGCTATGGGCTCCATTATGTAACCCTAACATTGGCTCCAAATCGAAAAATGTTTCGTTGAGTATGCTCCATTTGACCTAAGGAGTCGTCCTGCAAGGTCTGAGAGTCCTACGATGATTTGACCTTTTTGGTCGGAAATGTGCCTAACCCTAACCACTGGCCACTCAAATGCCACTCGGATGTCAAAGTTGTCGCAGCGCATTGAAACTTTGCATGCGGGTAGACCTTGACCTGGAGGTCACGTTTCCACCGTCCTTGACCCCAGATCACCTCTGTGAGCGGAGCTATGGGCTCCATTATGTAACCCTAACATTGGCTCCAAATCGAAAAATGTTTCGTTGAGTATGCTCCATTTGACCTAAGGAGTCGTCCTGCAAGGTCTGAGAGTCCTACGATGATTTGACCTTTTTGGTCGGAAATGTGCCTAACCCTAACCACTGGCCACTCAAATGCCACTCGGATGTCAAAGTTGTCGCAGCGCATTGAAACTTTGCATGCGGGTAGACCTTGACCTGGAGGTCACGTTTCCACCGTCCTTGACCCCAGATCACCTCTGTGAGCGGAGCTATGGGCTCCATTATGTAACCCTAACATTGGCTCCAAATCGAAAAATGTTTCGTTGAGTATGCTCCATTTGACCTAAGGAGTCGTCCTGCAAGGTCTGAGAGTCCTACGATGATTTGACCTTTTTGGTCGGAAATGTGCCTAACCCTAACCACTGGCCACTCAAATGCCACTCGGATGTCAAAGTTGTCGCAGCGCATTGAAACTTTGCATGCGGGTAGACCTTGACCTGGAGGTCACGTTTCCACCGTCCTTGACCCCAGATCACCTCTGTGAGCGGAGCTATGGGCTCCATTATGTAACCCTAACATTGGCTCCAAATCGAAAAATGTTTCGTTGAGTATGCTCCATTTGACCTAAGGAGTCGTCCTGCAAGGTCTGAGAGTCCTACGATGATTTGACCTTTTTGGTCGGAAATGTGCCTAACCCTAACCACTGGCCACTCAAATGCCACTCGGATGTCAAAGTTGTCGCAGCGCATTGAAACTTTGCATGCGGGTAGACCTTGACCTGGAGGTCACGTTTCCACCGTCCTTGACCCCAGATCACCTCTGTGAGCGGAGCTATGGGCTCCATTATGTAACCCTAACATTGGCTCCAAATCGAAAAATGTTTCGTTGAGTATGCTCCATTTGACCTAAGGAGTCGTCCTGCAAGGTCTGAGAGTCCTACGATGATTTGACCTTTTTGGTCGGAAATGTGCCTAACCCTAACCACTGGCCACTCAAATGCCACTCGGATGTCAAAGTTGTCGCAGCGCATTGAAACTTTGCATGCGGGTAGACCTTGACCTGGAGGTCACGTTTCCACCGTCCTTGACCCCAGATCACCTCTGTGAGCGGAGCTATGGGCTCCATTATGTAACCCTAACATTGGCTCCAAATCGAAAAATGTTTCGTTGAGTATGCTCCATTTGACCTAAGGAGTCGTCCTGCAAGGTCTGAGAGTCCTACGATGATTTGACCTTTTTGGTCGGAAATGTGCCTAACCCTAACCACTGGCCACTCAAATGCCACTCGGATGTCAAAGTTGTCGCAGCGCATTGAAACTTTGCATGCGGGTAGACCTTGACCTGGAGGTCACGTTTCCACCGTCCTTGACCCCAGATCACCTCTGTGAGCGGAGCTATGGGCTCCATTATGTAACCCTAACATTGGCTCCAAATCGAAAAATGTTTCGTTGAGTATGCTCCATTTGACCTAAGGAGTCGTCCTGCAAGGTCTGAGAGTCCTACGATGATTTGACCTTTTTGGTCGGAAATGTGCCTAACCCTAACCACTGGCCACTCAAATGCCACTCGGATGTCAAAGTTGTCGCAGCGCATTGAAACTTTGCATGCGGGTAGACCTTGACCTGGAGGTCACGTTTCCACCGTCCTTGACCCCAGATCACCTCTGTGAGCGGAGCTATGGGCTCCATTATGTAACCCTAACATTGGCTCCAAATCGAAAAATGTTTCGTTGAGTATGCTCCATTTGACCTAAGGAGTCGTCCTGCAAGGTCTGAGAGTCCTACGATGATTTGACCTTTTTGGTCGGGAAATGTGCCTAACCCTAACCACTGGCCACTCAAATGCCACTCGGATGTCAAAGTTGTCCGCAGCGCATTGAAACTTTGCATGCGGGTAGACCTTGACCTGGAGGTCACGTTTCCACCGTCCTTGACCCCAGATCACCTCTGTGAGCGGAGCTATGGGCTCCATTATGTAACCCTAACATTGGCTCCAAATCGAAAAATGTTTCGTTGAGTATGCTCCATTTGACCTAAGGAGTCGTCCTGCAAGGTCTGAGAGTCCTACGATGATTTGACCTTTTTGGTCGGAAATGTGCCTAACCCTAACCACTGGCCACTCAAATGCCACTCGGATGTCAAAGTTGTCGCAGCGCATTGAAACTTTGCATGCGGGTAGACCTTGACCTGGAGGTCACGTTTCCACCGTCCTTGACCCCAGATCACCTCTGTGAGCGGAGCTATGGGCTCCATTATGTAACCCTAACATTGGCTCCAAATCGAAAAATGTTTCGTTGAGTATGCTCCATTTGACCTAAGGAGTCGTCCTGCAAGGTCTGAGAGTCCTACGATGATTTGACCTTTTTGGTCGGAAATGTGCCTAACCCTAACCACTGGCCACTCAAATGCCACTCGGATGTCAAAGTTGTCGCAGCGCATTGAAACTTTGCATGCGGGTAGACCTTGACCTGGAGGTCACGTTTCCACCGTCCTTGACCCCAGATCACCTCTGTGAGCGGAGCTATGGGCTCCATTATGTAACCCTAACATTGGCTCCAAATCGAAAAATGTTTCGTTGAGTATGCTCCATTTGACCTAAGGAGTCGTCCTGCAAGGTCTGAGAGTCCTACGATGATTTGACCTTTTTGGTCGGAAATGTGCCTAACCCTAACCACTGGCCACTCAAATGCCACTCGGATGTCAAAGTTGTCGCAGCGCATTGAAACTTTGCATGCGGGTAGACCTTGACCTGGAGGTCACGTTTCCACCGTCCTTGACCCCAGATCACCTCTGTGAGCGGAGCTATGGGCTCCATTATGTAACCCTAACATTGGCTCCAAATCGAAAAATGTTTCGTTGAGTATGCTCCATTTGACCTAAGGAGTCGTCCTGCAAGGTCTGAGAGTCCTACGATGATTTGACCTTTTTGGTCGGAAATGTGCCTAACCCTAACCACTGGCCACTCAAATGCCACTCGGATGTCAAAGTTGTCGCAGCGCATTGAAACTTTGCATGCGGGTAGACCTTGACCTGGAGGTCACGTTTCCACCGTCCTTGACCCCAGATCACCTCTGTGAGCGGAGCTATGGGCTCCATTATGTAACCCTAACATTGGCTCCAAATCGAAAAATGTTTCGTTGAGTATGCTCCATTTGACCTAAGGAGTCGTCCTGCAAGGTCTGAGAGTCCTACGATGATTTGACCTTTTTGGTCGGAAATGTGCCTAACCCTAACCACTGGCCACTCAAATGCCACTCGGATGTCAAAGTTGTCGCAGCGCATTGAAACTTTGCATGCGGGTAGACCTTGACCTGGAGGTCACGTTTCCACCGTCCTTGACCCCAGATCACCTCTGTGAGCGGAGCTATGGGCTCCATTATGTAACCCTAACATTGGCTCCAAATCGAAAAATGTTTCGTTGAGTATGCTCCATTTGACCTAAGGAGTCGTCCTGCAAGGTCTGAGAGTCCTACGATGATTTGACCTTTTTGGTCGGAAATGTGCCTAACCCTAACCACTGGCCACTCAAATGCCACTCGGATGTCAAAGTTGTCGCAGCGCATTGAAACTTTGCATGCGGGTAGACCTTGACCTGGAGGTCACGTTTCCACCGTCCTTGACCCCAGATCACCTCTGTGAGCGGAGCTATGGGCTCCATTATGTAACCCTAACATTGGCTCCAAATCGAAAAATGTTTCGTTGAGTATGCTCCATTTGACCTAAGGAGTCGTCCTGCAAGGTCTGAGAGTCCTACGATGATTTGACCTTTTTGGTCGGAAATGTGCCTAACCCTAACCACTGGCCACTCAAATGCCACTCGGATGTCAAAGTTGTCGCAGCGCATTGAAACTTTGCATGCGGGTAGACCTTGACCTGGAGGTCACGTTTCCACCGTCCTTGACCCCAGATCACCTCTGTGAGCGGAGCTATGGGCTCCATTATGTAACCCTAACATTGGCTCCAAATCGAAAAATGTTTCGTTGAGTATGCTCCATTTGACCTAAGGAGTCGTCCTGCAAGGTCTGAGAGTCCTACGATGATTTGACCTTTTTGGTCGGAAATGTGCCTAACCCTAACCACTGGCCACTCAAATGCCACTCGGATGTCAAAGTTGTCGCAGCGCATTGAAACTTTGCATGCGGGTAGACCTTGACCTGGAGGTCACGTTTCCACCGTCCTTGACCCCAGATCACCTCTGTGAGCGGAGCTATGGGCTCCATTATGTAACCCTAACATTGGCTCCAAATCGAAAAATGTTTCGTTGAGTATGCTCCATTTGACCTAAGGAGTCGTCCTGCAAGGTCTGAGAGTCCTACGATGATTTGACCTTTTTGGTCGGAAATGTGCCTAACCCTAACCACTGGCCACTCAAATGCCACTCGGATGTCAAAGTTGTCGCAGCGCATTGAAACTTTGCATGCGGGTAGACCTTGACCTGGAGGTCACGTTTCCACCGTCCTTGACCCCAGATCACCTCTGTGAGCGGAGCTATGGGCTCCATTATGTAACCCTAACATTGGCTCCAAATCGAAAAATGTTTCGTTGAGTATGCTCCATTTGACCTAAGGAGTCGTCCTGCAAGGTCTGAGAGTCCTACGATGATTTGACCTTTTTGGTCGGAAATGTGCCTAACCCTAACCACTGGCCACTCAAATGCCACTCGGATGTCAAAGTTGTCGCAGCGCATTGAAACTTTGCATGCGGGTAGACCTTGACCTGGAGGTCACGTTTCCACCGTCCTTGACCCCAGATCACCTCTGTGAGCGGAGCTATGGGCTCCATTATGTAACCCTAACATTGGCTCCAAATCGAAAAATGTTTCGTTGAGTATGCTCCATTTGACCTAAGGAGTCGTCCTGCAAGGTCTGAGAGTCCTACGATGATTTGACCTTTTTGGTCGGAAATGTGCCTAACCCTAACCACTGGCCACTCAAATGCCACTCGGATGTCAAAGTTGTCGCAGCGCATTGAAACTTTGCATGCGGGTAGACCTTGACCTGGAGGTCACGTTTCCACCGTCCTTGACCCCAGATCACCTCTGTGAGCGGAGCTATGGGCTCCATTATGTAACCCTAACATTGGCTCCAAATCGAAAAATGTTTCGTTGAGTATGCTCCATTTGACCTAAGGAGTCGTCCTGCAAGGTCTGAGAGTCCTACGATGATTTGACCTTTTTGGTCGGAAATGTGCCTAACCCTAACCACTGGCCACTCAAATGCCACTCGGATGTCAAAGTTGTCGCAGCGCATTGAAACTTTGCATGCGGGTAGACCTTGACCTGGAGGTCACGTTTCCACCGTCCTTGACCCCAGATCACCTCTGTGAGCGGAGCTATGGGCTCCATTATGTAACCCTAACATTGGCTCCAAATCGAAAAATGTTTCGTTGAGTATGCTCCATTTGACCTAAGGAGTCGTCCTGCAAGGTCTGAGAGTCCTACGATGATTTGACCTTTTTGGTCGGAAATGTGCCTAACCCTAACCACTGGCCACTCAAATGCCACTCGGATGTCAAAGTTGTCGCAGCGCATTGAAACTTTGCATGCGGGTAGACCTTGACCTGGAGGTCACGTTTCCACCGTCCTTGACCCCAGATCACCTCTGTGAGCGGAGCTATGGGCTCCATTATGTAACCCTAACATTGGCTCCAAATCGAAAAATGTTTCGTTGAGTATGCTCCATTTGACCTAAGGAGTCGTCCTGCAAGGTCTGAGAGTCCTACGATGATTTGACCTTTTTGGTCGGAAATGTGCCTAACCCTAACCACTGGCCACTCAAATGCCACTCGGATGTCAAAGTTGTCGCAGCGCATTGAAACTTTGCATGCGGGTAGACCTTGACCTGGAGGTCACGTTTCCACCGTCCTTGACCCCAGATCACCTCTGTGAGCGGAGCTATGGGCTCCATTATGTAACCCTAACATTGGCTCCAAATCGAAAAATGTTTCGTTGAGTATGCTCCATTTGACCTAAGGAGTCGTCCTGCAAGGTCTGAGAGTCCTACGATGATTTGACCTTTTTGGTCGGAAATGTGCCTAACCCTAACCACTGGCCACTCAAATGCCACTCGGATGTCAAAGTTGTCGCAGCGCATTGAAACTTTGCATGCGGGTAGACCTTGACCTGGAGGTCACGTTTCCACCGTCCTTGACCCCAGATCACCTCTGTGAGCGGAGCTATGGGCTCCATTATGTAACCCTAACATTGGCTCCAAATCGAAAAATGTTTCGTTGAGTATGCTCCATTTGACCTAAGGAGTCGTCCTGCAAGGTCTGAGAGTCCTACGATGATTTGACCTTTTTGGTCGGAAATGTGCCTAACCCTAACCACTGGCCACTCAAATGCCACTCGGATGTCAAAGTTGTCGCAGCGCATTGAAACTTTGCATGCGGGTAGACCTTGACCTGGAGGTCACGTTTCCACCGTCCTTGACCCCAGATCACCTCTGTGAGCGGAGCTATGGGCTCCATTATGTAACCCTAACATTGGCTCCAAATCGAAAAATGTTTCGTTGAGTATGCTCCATTTGACCTAAGGAGTCGTCCTGCAAGGTCTGAGAGTCCTACGATGATTTGACCTTTTTGGTCGGAAATGTGCCTAACCCTAACCACTGGCCACTCAAATGCCACTCGGATGTCAAAGTTGTCGCAGCGCATTGAAACTTTGCATGCGGGTAGACCTTGACCTGGAGGTCACGTTTCCACCGTCCTTGACCCCAGATCACCTCTGTGAGCGGAGCTATGGGCTCCATTATGTAACCCTAACATTGGCTCCAAATCGAAAAATGTTTCGTTGAGTATGCTCCATTTGACCTAAGGAGTCGTCCTGCAAGGTCTGAGAGTCCTACGATGATTTGACCTTTTTGGTCGGAAATGTGCCTAACCCTAACCACTGGCCACTCAAATGCCACTCGGATGTCAAAGTTGTCGCAGCGCATTGAAACTTTGCATGCGGGTAGACCTTGACCTGGAGGTCACGTTTCCACCGTCCTTGACCCCAGATCACCTCTGTGAGCGGAGCTATGGGCTCCATTATGTAACCCTAACATTGGCTCCAAATCGAAAAATGTTTCGTTGAGTATGCTCCATTTGACCTAAGGAGTCGTCCTGCAAGGTCTGAGAGTCCTACGATGATTTGACCTTTTTGGTCGGAAATGTGCCTAACCCTAACCACTGGCCACTCAAATGCCACTCGGATGTCAAAGTTGTCGCAGCGCATTGAAACTTTGCATGCGGGTAGACCTTGACCTGGAGGTCACGTTTCCACCGTCCTTGACCCCAGATCACCTCTGTGAGCGGAGCTATGGGCTCCATTATGTAACCCTAACATTGGCTCCAAATCGAAAAATGTTTCGTTGAGTATGCTCCATTTGACCTAAGGAGTCGTCCTGCAAGGTCTGAGAGTCCTACGATGATTTGACCTTTTTGGTCGGAAATGTGCCTAACCCTAACCACTGGCCACTCAAATGCCACTCGGATGTCAAAGTTGTCGCAGCGCATTGAAACTTTGCATGCGGGTAGACCTTGACCTGGAGGTCACGTTTCCACCGTCCTTGACCCCAGATCACCTCTGTGAGCGGAGCTATGGGCTCCATTATGTAACCCTAACATTGGCTCCAAATCGAAAAATGTTTCGTTGAGTATGCTCCATTTGACCTAAGGAGTCGTCCTGCAAGGTCTGAGAGTCCTACGATGATTTGACCTTTTTGGTCGGAAATGTGCCTAACCCTAACCACTGGCCACTCAAATGCCACTCGGATGTCAAAGTTGTCGCAGCGCATTGAAACTTTGCATGCGGGTAGACCTTGACCTGGAGGTCACGTTTCCACCGTCCTTGACCCCAGATCACCTCTGTGAGCGGAGCTATGGGCTCCATTATGTAACCCTAACATTGGCTCCAAATCGAAAAATGTTTCGTTGAGTATGCTCCATTTGACCTAAGGAGTCGTCCTGCAAGGTCTGAGAGTCCTACGATGATTTGACCTTTTTGGTCGGAAATGTGCCTAACCCTAACCACTGGCCACTCAAATGCCACTCGGATGTCAAAGTTGTCGCAGCGCATTGAAACTTTGCATGCGGGTAGACCTTGACCTGGAGGTCACGTTTCCACCGTCCTTGACCCCAGATCACCTCTGTGAGCGGAGCTATGGGCTCCATTATGTAACCCTAACATTGGCTCCAAATCGAAAAATGTTTCGTTGAGTATGCTCCATTTGACCTAAGGAGTCGTCCTGCAAGGTCTGAGAGTCCTACGATGATTTGACCTTTTTGGTCGGAAATGTGCCTAACCCTAACCACTGGCCACTCAAATGCCACTCGGATGTCAAAGTTGTCGCAGCGCATTGAAACTTTGCATGCGGGTAGACCTTGACCTGGAGGTCACGTTTCCACCGTCCTTGACCCCAGATCACCTCTGTGAGCGGAGCTATGGGCTCCATTATGTAACCCTAACATTGGCTCCAAATCGAAAAATGTTTCGTTGAGTATGCTCCATTTGACCTAAGGAGTCGTCCTGCAAGGTCTGAGAGTCCTACGATGATTTGACCTTTTTGGTCGGAAATGTGCCTAACCCTAACCACTGGCCACTCAAATGCCACTCGGATGTCAAAGTTGTCGCAGCGCATTGAAACTTTGCATGCGGGTAGACCTTGACCTGGAGGTCACGTTTCCACCGTCCTTGACCCCAGATCACCTCTGTGAGCGGAGCTATGGGCTCCATTATGTAACCCTAACATTGGCTCCAAATCGAAAAATGTTTCGTTGAGTATGCTCCATTTGACCTAAGGAGTCGTCCTGCAAGGTCTGAGAGTCCTACGATGATTTGACCTTTTTGGTCGGAAATGTGCCTAACCCTAACCACTGGCCACTCAAATGCCACTCGGATGTCAAAGTTGTCGCAGCGCATTGAAACTTTGCATGCGGGTAGACCTTGACCTGGAGGTCACGTTTCCACCGTCCTTGACCCCAGATCACCTCTGTGAGCGGAGCTATGGGCTCCATTATGTAACCCTAACATTGGCTCCAAATCGAAAAATGTTTCGTTGAGTATGCTCCATTTGACCTAAGGAGTCGTCCTGCAAGGTCTGAGAGTCCTACGATGATTTGACCTTTTTGGTCGGAAATGTGCCTAACCCTAACCACTGGCCACTCAAATGCCACTCGGATGTCAAAGTTGTCGCAGCGCATTGAAACTTTGCATGCGGGTAGACCTTGACCTGGAGGTCACGTTTCCACCGTCCTTGACCCCAGATCACCTCTGTGAGCGGAGCTATGGGCTCCATTATGTAACCCTAACATTGGCTCCAAATCGAAAAATGTTTCGTTGAGTATGCTCCATTTGACCTAAGGAGTCGTCCTGCAAGGTCTGAGAGTCCTACGATGATTTGACCTTTTTGGTCGGAAATGTGCCTAACCCTAACCACTGGCCACTCAAATGCCACTCGGATGTCAAAGTTGTCGCAGCGCATTGAAACTTTGCATGCGGGTAGACCTTGACCTGGAGGTCACGTTTCCACCGTCCTTGACCCCAGATCACCTCTGTGAGCGGAGCTATGGGCTCCATTATGTAACCCTAACATTGGCTCCAAATCGAAAAATGTTTCGTTGAGTATGCTCCATTTGACCTAAGGAGTCGTCCTGCAAGGTCTGAGAGTCCTACGATGATTTGACCTTTTTGGTCGGAAATGTGCCTAACCCTAACCACTGGCCACTCAAATGCCACTCGGATGTCAAAGTTGTCGCAGCGCATTGAAACTTTGCATGCGGGTAGACCTTGACCTGGAGGTCACGTTTCCACCGTCCTTGACCCCAGATCACCTCTGTGAGCGGAGCTATGGGCTCCATTATGTAACCCTAACATTGGCTCCAAATCGAAAAATGTTTCGTTGAGTATGCTCCATTTGACCTAAGGAGTCGTCCTGCAAGGTCTGAGAGTCCTACGATGATTTGACCTTTTTGGTCGGAAATGTGCCTAACCCTAACCACTGGCCACTCAAATGCCACTCGGATGTCAAAGTTGTCGCAGCGCATTGAAACTTTGCATGCGGGTAGACCTTGACCTGGAGGTCACGTTTCCACCGTCCTTGACCCCAGATCACCTCTGTGAGCGGAGCTATGGGCTCCATTATGTAACCCTAACATTGGCTCCAAATCGAAAAATGTTTCGTTGAGTATGCTCCATTTGACCTAAGGAGTCGTCCTGCAAGGTCTGAGAGTCCTACGATGATTTGACCTTTTTGGTCGGAAATGTGCCTAACCCTAACCACTGGCCACTCAAATGCCACTCGGATGTCAAAGTTGTCGCAGCGCATTGAAACTTTGCATGCGGGTAGACCTTGACCTGGAGGTCACGTTTCCACCGTCCTTGACCCCAGATCACCTCTGTGAGCGGAGCTATGGGCTCCATTATGTAACCCTAACATTGGCTCCAAATCGAAAAATGTTTCGTTGAGTATGCTCCATTTGACCTAAGGAGTCGTCCTGCAAGGTCTGAGAGTCCTACGATGATTTGACCTTTTTGGTCGGAAATGTGCCTAACCCTAACCACTGGCCACTCAAATGCCACTCGGATGTCAAAGTTGTCGCAGCGCATTGAAACTTTGCATGCGGGTAGACCTTGACCTGGAGGTCACGTTTCCACCGTCCTTGACCCCAGATCACCTCTGTGAGCGGAGCTATGGGCTCCATTATGTAACCCTAACATTGGCTCCAAATCGAAAAATGTTTCGTTGAGTATGCTCCATTTGACCTAAGGAGTCGTCCTGCAAGGTCTGAGAGTCCTACGATGATTTGACCTTTTTGGTCGGAAATGTGCCTAACCCTAACCACTGGCCACTCAAATGCCACTCGGATGTCAAAGTTGTCGCAGCGCATTGAAACTTTGCATGCGGGTAGACCTTGACCTGGAGGTCACGTTTCCACCGTCCTTGACCCCAGATCACCTCTGTGAGCGGAGCTATGGGCTCCATTATGTAACCCTAACATTGGCTCCAAATCGAAAAATGTTTCGTTGAGTATGCTCCATTTGACCTAAGGAGTCGTCCTGCAAGGTCTGAGAGTCCTACGATGATTTGACCTTTTTGGTCGGAAATGTGCCTAACCCTAACCACTGGCCACTCAAATGCCACTCGGATGTCAAAGTTGTCGCAGCGCATTGAAACTTTGCATGCGGGTAGACCTTGACCTGGAGGTCACGTTTCCACCGTCCTTGACCCCAGATCACCTCTGTGAGCGGAGCTATGGGCTCCATTATGTAACCCTAACATTGGCTCCAAATCGAAAAATGTTTCGTTGAGTATGCTCCATTTGACCTAAGGAGTCGTCCTGCAAGGTCTGAGAGTCCTACGATGATTTGACCTTTTTGGTCGGAAATGTGCCTAACCCTAACCACTGGCCACTCAAATGCCACTCGGATGTCAAAGTTGTCGCAGCGCATTGAAACTTTGCATGCGGGTAGACCTTGACCTGGAGGTCACGTTTCCACCGTCCTTGACCCCAGATCACCTCTGTGAGCGGAGCTATGGGCTCCATTATGTAACCCTAACATTGGCTCCAAATCGAAAAATGTTTCGTTGAGTATGCTCCATTTGACCTAAGGAGTCGTCCTGCAAGGTCTGAGAGTCCTACGATGATTTGACCTTTTTGGTCGGAAATGTGCCTAACCCTAACCACTGGCCACTCAAATGCCACTCGGATGTCAAAGTTGTCGCAGCGCATTGAAACTTTGCATGCGGGTAGACCTTGACCTGGAGGTCACGTTTCCACCGTCCTTGACCCCAGATCACCTCTGTGAGCGGAGCTATGGGCTCCATTATGTAACCCTAACATTGGCTCCAAATCGAAAAATGTTTCGTTGAGTATGCTCCATTTGACCTAAGGAGTCGTCCTGCAAGGTCTGAGAGTCCTACGATGATTTGACCTTTTTGGTCGGAAATGTGCCTAACCCTAACCACTGGCCACTCAAATGCCACTCGGATGTCAAAGTTGTCGCAGCGCATTGAAACTTTGCATGCGGGTAGACCTTGACCTGGAGGTCACGTTTCCACCGTCCTTGACCCCAGATCACCTCTGTGAGCGGAGCTATGGGCTCCATTATGTAACCCTAACATTGGCTCCAAATCGAAAAATGTTTCGTTGAGTATGCTCCATTTGACCTAAGGAGTCGTCCTGCAAGGTCTGAGAGTCCTACGATGATTTGACCTTTTTGGTCGGAAATGTGCCTAACCCTAACCACTGGCCACTCAAATGCCACTCGGATGTCAAAGTTGTCGCAGCGCATTGAAACTTTGCATGCGGGTAGACCTTGACCTGGAGGTCACGTTTCCACCGTCCTTGACCCCAGATCACCTCTGTGAGCGGAGCTATGGGCTCCATTATGTAACCCTAACATTGGCTCCAAATCGAAAAATGTTTCGTTGAGTATGCTCCATTTGACCTAAGGAGTCGTCCTGCAAGGTCTGAGAGTCCTACGATGATTTGACCTTTTTGGTCGGAAATGTGCCTAACCCTAACCACTGGCCACTCAAATGCCACTCGGATGTCAAAGTTGTCGCAGCGCATTGAAACTTTGCATGCGGGTAGACCTTGACCTGGAGGTCACGTTTCCACCGTCCTTGACCCCAGATCACCTCTGTGAGCGGAGCTATGGGCTCCATTATGTAACCCTAACATTGGCTCCAAATCGAAAAATGTTTCGTTGAGTATGCTCCATTTGACCTAAGGAGTCGTCCTGCAAGGTCTGAGAGTCCTACGATGATTTGACCTTTTTGGTCGGAAATGTGCCTAACCCTAACCACTGGCCACTCAAATGCCACTCGGATGTCAAAGTTGTCGCAGCGCATTGAAACTTTGCATGCGGGTAGACCTTGACCTGGAGGTCACGTTTCCACCGTCCTTGACCCCAGATCACCTCTGTGAGCGGAGCTATGGGCTCCATTATGTAACCCTAACATTGGCTCCAAATCGAAAAATGTTTCGTTGAGTATGCTCCATTTGACCTAAGGAGTCGTCCTGCAAGGTCTGAGAGTCCTACGATGATTTGACCTTTTTGGTCGGAAATGTGCCTAACCCTAACCACTGGCCACTCAAATGCCACTCGGATGTCAAAGTTGTCGCAGCGCATTGAAACTTTGCATGCGGGTAGACCTTGACCTGGAGGTCACGTTTCCACCGTCCTTGACCCCAGATCACCTCTGTGAGCGGAGCTATGGGCTCCATTATGTAACCCTAACATTGGCTCCAAATCGAAAAATGTTTCGTTGAGTATGCTCCATTTGACCTAAGGAGTCGTCCTGCAAGGTCTGAGAGTCCTACGATGATTTGACCTTTTTGGTCGGAAATGTGCCTAACCCTAACCACTGGCCACTCAAATGCCACTCGGATGTCAAAGTTGTCGCAGCGCATTGAAACTTTGCATGCGGGTAGACCTTGACCTGGAGGTCACGTTTCCACCGTCCTTGACCCCAGATCACCTCTGTGAGCGGAGCTATGGGCTCCATTATGTAACCCTAACATTGGCTCCAAATCGAAAAATGTTTCGTTGAGTATGCTCCATTTGACCTAAGGAGTCGTCCTGCAAGGTCTGAGAGTCCTACGATGATTTGACCTTTTTGGTCGGAAATGTGCCTAACCCTAACCACTGGCCACTCAAATGCCACTCGGATGTCAAAGTTGTCGCAGCGCATTGAAACTTTGCATGCGGGTAGACCTTGACCTGGAGGTCACGTTTCCACCGTCCTTGACCCCAGATCACCTCTGTGAGCGGAGCTATGGGCTCCATTATGTAACCCTAACATTGGCTCCAAATCGAAAAATGTTTCGTTGAGTATGCTCCATTTGACCTAAGGAGTCGTCCTGCAAGGTCTGAGAGTCCTACGATGATTTGACCTTTTTGGTCGGAAATGTGCCTAACCCTAACCACTGGCCACTCAAATGCCACTCGGATGTCAAAGTTGTCGCAGCGCATTGAAACTTTGCATGCGGGTAGACCTTGACCTGGAGGTCACGTTTCCACCGTCCTTGACCCCAGATCACCTCTGTGAGCGGAGCTATGGGCTCCATTATGTAACCCTAACATTGGCTCCAAATCGAAAAATGTTTCGTTGAGTATGCTCCATTTGACCTAAGGAGTCGTCCTGCAAGGTCTGAGAGTCCTACGATGATTTGACCTTTTTGGTCGGAAATGTGCCTAACCCTAACCACTGGCCACTCAAATGCCACTCGGATGTCAAAGTTGTCGCAGCGCATTGAAACTTTGCATGCGGGTAGACCTTGACCTGGAGGTCACGTTTCCACCGTCCTTGACCCCAGATCACCTCTGTGAGCGGAGCTATGGGCTCCATTATGTAACCCTAACATTGGCTCCAAATCGAAAAATGTTTCGTTGAGTATGCTCCATTTGACCTAAGGAGTCGTCCTGCAAGGTCTGAGAGTCCTACGATGATTTGACCTTTTTGGTCGGAAATGTGCCTAACCCTAACCACTGGCCACTCAAATGCCACTCGGATGTCAAAGTTGTCGCAGCGCATTGAAACTTTGCATGCGGGTAGACCTTGACCTGGAGGTCACGTTTCCACCGTCCTTGACCCCAGATCACCTCTGTGAGCGGAGCTATGGGCTCCATTATGTAACCCTAACATTGGCTCCAAATCGAAAAATGTTTCGTTGAGTATGCTCCATTTGACCTAAGGAGTCGTCCTGCAAGGTCTGAGAGTCCTACGATGATTTGACCTTTTTGGTCGGAAATGTGCCTAACCCTAACCACTGGCCACTCAAATGCCACTCGGATGTCAAAGTTGTCGCAGCGCATTGAAACTTTGCATGCGGGTAGACCTTGACCTGGAGGTCACGTTTCCACCGTCCTTGACCCCAGATCACCTCTGTGAGCGGAGCTATGGGCTCCATTATGTAACCCTAACATTGGCTCCAAATCGAAAAATGTTTCGTTGAGTATGCTCCATTTGACCTAAGGAGTCGTCCTGCAAGGTCTGAGAGTCCTACGATGATTTGACCTTTTTGGTCGGAAATGTGCCTAACCCTAACCACTGGCCACTCAAATGCCACTCGGATGTCAAAGTTGTCGCAGCGCATTGAAACTTTGCATGCGGGTAGACCTTGACCTGGAGGTCACGTTTCCACCGTCCTTGACCCCAGATCACCTCTGTGAGCGGAGCTATGGGCTCCATTATGTAACCCTAACATTGGCTCCAAATCGAAAAATGTTTCGTTGAGTATGCTCCATTTGACCTAAGGAGTCGTCCTGCAAGGTCTGAGAGTCCTACGATGATTTGACCTTTTTGGTCGGAAATGTGCCTAACCCTAACCACTGGCCACTCAAATGCCACTCGGATGTCAAAGTTGTCGCAGCGCATTGAAACTTTGCATGCGGGTAGACCTTGACCTGGAGGTCACGTTTCCACCGTCCTTGACCCCAGATCACCTCTGTGAGCGGAGCTATGGGCTCCATTATGTAACCCTAACATTGGCTCCAAATCGAAAAATGTTTCGTTGAGTATGCTCCATTTGACCTAAGGAGTCGTCCTGCAAGGTCTGAGAGTCCTACGATGATTTGACCTTTTTGGTCGGAAATGTGCCTAACCCTAACCACTGGCCACTCAAATGCCACTCGGATGTCAAAGTTGTCGCAGCGCATTGAAACTTTGCATGCGGGTAGACCTTGACCTGGAGGTCACGTTTCCACCGTCCTTGACCCCAGATCACCTCTGTGAGCGGAGCTATGGGCTCCATTATGTAACCCTAACATTGGCTCCAAATCGAAAAATGTTTCGTTGAGTATGCTCCATTTGACCTAAGGAGTCGTCCTGCAAGGTCTGAGAGTCCTACGATGATTTGACCTTTTTGGTCGGAAATGTGCCTAACCCTAACCACTGGCCACTCAAATGCCACTCGGATGTCAAAGTTGTCGCAGCGCATTGAAACTTTGCATGCGGATAGACCTTGACCTGGAGGTCACGTTTCCACCGTCCTTGACCCCAGATCACCTCTGTGAGCGGAGCTATGGGCTCCATTATGTAACCCTAACATTGGCTCCAAATCGAAAAATGTTTCGTTGAGTATGCTCCATTTGACCTAAGGAGTCGTCCTGCAAGGTCTGAGAGTCCTACGATGATTTGACCTTTTTGGTCGGAAATGTGCCTAACCCTAACCACTGGCCACTCAAAATGCCACTCGGATGTCAAAGTTGTCGCAGCGCATTGAAACTTTGCATGCGGGTAGACCTTGACCTGGAGGTCACGTTTCCACCGTCCTTGACCCCAGATCACCTCTGTGAGCGGAGCTATGGGCTCCATTATGTAACCCTAACATTGGCTCCAAATCGAAAAATGTTTCGTTGAGTATGCTCCATTTGACCTAAGGAGTCGTCCTGCAAGGTCTGAGAGTCCTACGATGATTTGACCTTTTTGGTCGGAAATGTGCCTAACCCTAACCACTGGCCACTCAAATGCCACTCGGATGTCAAAGTTGTCGCAGCGCATTGAAACTTTGCATGCGGGTAGACCTTGACCTGGAGGTCACGTTTCCACCGTCCTTGACCCCAGATCACCTCTGTGAGCGGAGCTATGGGCTCCATTATGTAACCCTAACATTGGCTCCAAATCGAAAAATGTTTCGTTGAGTATGCTCCATTTGACCTAAGGAGTCGTCCTGCAAGGTCTGAGAGTCCTACGATGATTTGACCTTTTTGGTCGGAAATGTGCCTAACCCTAACCACTGGCCACTCAAATGCCACTCGGATGTCAAAGTTGTCGCAGCGCATTGAAACTTTGCATGCGGGTAGACCTTGACCTGGAGGTCACGTTTCCACCGTCCTTGACCCCAGATCACCTCTGTGAGCGGAGCTATGGGCTCCATTATGTAACCCTAACATTGGCTCCAAATCGAAAAATGTTTCGTTGAGTATGCTCCATTTGACCTAAGGAGTCGTCCTGCAAGGTCTGAGAGTCCTACGATGATTTGACCTTTTTGGTCGGAAATGTGCCTAACCCTAACCACTGGCCACTCAAATGCCACTCGGATGTCAAAGTTGTCGCAGCGCATTGAAACTTTGCATGCGGGTAGACCTTGACCTGGAGGTCACGTTTCCACCGTCCTTGACCCCAGATCACCTCTGTGAGCGGAGCTATGGGCTCCATTATGTAACCCTAACATTGGCTCCAAATCGAAAAATGTTTCGTTGAGTATGCTCCATTTGACCTAAGGAGTCGTCCTGCAAGGTCTGAGAGTCCTACGATGATTTGACCTTTTTGGTCGGAAATGTGCCTAACCCTAACCACTGGCCACTCAAATGCCACTCGGATGTCAAAGTTGTCGCAGCGCATTGAAACTTTGCATGCGGGTAGACCTTGACCTGGAGGTCACGTTTCCACCGTCCTTGACCCCAGATCACCTCTGTGAGCGGAGCTATGGGCTCCATTATGTAACCCTAACATTGGCTCCAAATCGAAAAATGTTTCGTTGAGTATGCTCCATTTGACCTAAGGAGTCGTCCTGCAAGGTCTGAGAGTCCTACGATGATTTGACCTTTTTGGTCGGAAATGTGCCTAACCCTAACCACTGGCCACTCAAATGCCACTCGGATGTCAAAGTTGTCGCAGCGCATTGAAACTTTGCATGCGGGTAGACCTTGACCTGGAGGTCACGTTTCCACCGTCCTTGACCCCAGATCACCTCTGTGAGCGGAGCTATGGGCTCCATTATGTAACCCTAACATTGGCTCCAAATCGAAAAATGTTTCGTTGAGTATGCTCCATTTGACCTAAGGAGTCGTCCTGCAAGGTCTGAGAGTCCTACGATGATTTGACCTTTTTGGTCGGAAATGTGCCTAACCCTAACCACTGGCCACTCAAATGCCACTCGGATGTCAAAGTTGTCGCAGCGCATTGAAACTTTGCATGCGGGTAGACCTTGACCTGGAGGTCACGTTTCCACCGTCCTTGACCCCAGATCACCTCTGTGAGCGGAGCTATGGGCTCCATTATGTAACCCTAACATTGGCTCCAAATCGAAAAATGTTTCGTTGAGTATGCTCCATTTGACCTAAGGAGTCGTCCTGCAAGGTCTGAGAGTCCTACGATGATTTGACCTTTTTGGTCGGAAATGTGCCTAACCCTAACCACTGGCCACTCAAATGCCACTCGGATGTCAAAGTTGTCGCAGCGCATTGAAACTTTGCATGCGGGTAGACCTTGACCTGGAGGTCACGTTTCCACCGTCCTTGACCCCAGATCACCTCTGTGAGCGGAGCTATGGGCTCCATTATGTAACCCTAACATTGGCTCCAAATCGAAAAATGTTTCGTTGAGTATGCTCCATTTGACCTAAGGAGTCGTCCTGCAAGGTCTGAGAGTCCTACGATGATTTGACCTTTTTGGTCGGAAATGTGCCTAACCCTAACCACTGGCCACTCAAATGCCACTCGGATGTCAAAGTTGTCGCAGCGCATTGAAACTTTGCATGCGGGTAGACCTTGACCTGGAGGTCACGTTTCCACCGTCCTTGACCCCAGATCACCTCTGTGAGCGGAGCTATGGGCTCCATTATGTAACCCTAACATTGGCTCCAAATCGAAAAATGTTTCGTTGAGTATGCTCCATTTGACCTAAGGAGTCGTCCTGCAAGGTCTGAGAGTCCTACGATGATTTGACCTTTTTGGTCGGAAATGTGCCTAACCCTAACCACTGGCCACTCAAATGCCACTCGGATGTCAAAGTTGTCGCAGCGCATTGAAACTTTGCATGCGGGTAGACCTTGACCTGGAGGTCACGTTTCCACCGTCCTTGACCCCAGATCACCTCTGTGAGCGGAGCTATGGGCTCCATTATGTAACCCTAACATTGGCTCCAAATCGAAAAATGTTTCGTTGAGTATGCTCCATTTGACCTAAGGAGTCGTCCTGCAAGGTCTGAGAGTCCTACGATGATTTGACCTTTTTGGTCGGAAATGTGCCTAACCCTAACCACTGGCCACTCAAATGCCACTCGGATGTCAAAGTTGTCGCAGCGCATTGAAACTTTGCATGCGGGTAGACCTTGACCTGGAGGTCACGTTTCCACCGTCCTTGACCCCAGATCACCTCTGTGAGCGGAGCTATGGGCTCCATTATGTAACCCTAACATTGGCTCCAAATCGAAAAATGTTTCGTTGAGTATGCTCCATTTGACCTAAGGAGTCGTCCTGCAAGGTCTGAGAGTCCTACGATGATTTGACCTTTTTGGTCGGAAATGTGCCTAACCCTAACCACTGGCCACTCAAATGCCACTCGGATGTCAAAGTTGTCGCAGCGCATTGAAACTTTGCATGCGGGTAGACCTTGACCTGGAGGTCACGTTTCCACCGTCCTTGACCCCAGATCACCTCTGTGAGCGGAGCTATGGGCTCCATTATGTAACCCTAACATTGGCTCCAAATCGAAAAATGTTTCGTTGAGTATGCTCCATTTGACCTAAGGAGTCGTCCTGCAAGGTCTGAGAGTCCTACGATGATTTGACCTTTTTGGTCGGAAATGTGCCTAACCCTAACCACTGGCCACTCAAATGCCACTCGGATGTCAAAGTTGTCGCAGCGCATTGAAACTTTGCATGCGGGTAGACCTTGACCTGGAGGTCACGTTTCCACCGTCCTTGACCCCAGATCACCTCTGTGAGCGGAGCTATGGGCTCCATTATGTAACCCTAACATTGGCTCCAAATCGAAAAATGTTTCGTTGAGTATGCTCCATTTGACCTAAGGAGTCGTCCTGCAAGGTCTGAGAGTCCTACGATGATTTGACCTTTTTGGTCGGAAATGTGCCTAACCCTAACCACTGGCCACTCAAATGCCACTCGGATGTCAAAGTTGTCGCAGCGCATTGAAACTTTGCATGCGGGTAGACCTTGACCTGGAGGTCACGTTTCCACCGTCCTTGACCCCAGATCACCTCTGTGAGCGGAGCTATGGGCTCCATTATGTAACCCTAACATTGGCTCCAAATCGAAAAATGTTTCGTTGAGTATGCTCCATTTGACCTAAGGAGTCGTCCTGCAAGGTCTGAGAGTCCTACGATGATTTGACCTTTTTGGTCGGAAATGTGCCTAACCCTAACCACTGGCCACTCAAATGCCACTCGGATGTCAAAGTTGTCGCAGCGCATTGAAACTTTGCATGCGGGTAGACCTTGACCTGGAGGTCACGTTTCCACCGTCCTTGACCCCAGATCACCTCTGTGAGCGGAGCTATGGGCTCCATTATGTAACCCTAACATTGGCTCCAAATCGAAAAATGTTTCGTTGAGTATGCTCCATTTGACCTAAGGAGTCGTCCTGCAAGGTCTGAGAGTCCTACGATGATTTGACCTTTTTGGTCGGAAATGTGCCTAACCCTAACCACTGGCCACTCAAATGCCACTCGGATGTCAAAGTTGTCGCAGCGCATTGAAACTTTGCATGCGGGTAGACCTTGACCTGGAGGTCACGTTTCCACCGTCCTTGACCCCAGATCACCTCTGTGAGCGGAGCTATGGGCTCCATTATGTAACCCTAACATTGGCTCCAAATCGAAAAATGTTTCGTTGAGTATGCTCCATTTGACCTAAGGAGTCGTCCTGCAAGGTCTGAGAGTCCTACGATGATTTGACCTTTTTGGTCGGAAATGTGCCTAACCCTAACCACTGGCCACTCAAATGCCACTCGGATGTCAAAGTTGTCGCAGCGCATTGAAACTTTGCATGCGGGTAGACCTTGACCTGGAGGTCACGTTTCCACCGTCCTTGACCCCAGATCACCTCTGTGAGCGGAGCTATGGGCTCCATTATGTAACCCTAACATTGGCTCCAAATCGAAAAATGTTTCGTTGAGTATGCTCCATTTGACCTAAGGAGTCGTCCTGCAAGGTCTGAGAGTCCTACGATGATTTGACCTTTTTGGTCGGAAATGTGCCTAACCCTAACCACTGGCCACTCAAATGCCACTCGGATGTCAAAGTTGTCGCAGCGCATTGAAACTTTGCATGCGGGTAGACCTTGACCTGGAGGTCACGTTTCCACCGTCCTTGACCCCAGATCACCTCTGTGAGCGGAGCTATGGGCTCCATTATGTAACCCTAACATTGGCTCCAAATCGAAAAATGTTTCGTTGAGTATGCTCCATTTGACCTAAGGAGTCGTCCTGCAAGGTCTGAGAGTCCTACGATGATTTGACCTTTTTGGTCGGAAATGTGCCTAACCCTAACCACTGGCCACTCAAATGCCACTCGGATGTCAAAGTTGTCGCAGCGCATTGAAACTTTGCATGCGGGTAGACCTTGACCTGGAGGTCACGTTTCCACCGTCCTTGACCCCAGATCACCTCTGTGAGCGGAGCTATGGGCTCCATTATGTAACCCTAACATTGGCTCCAAATCGAAAAATGTTTCGTTGAGTATGCTCCATTTGACCTAAGGAGTCGTCCTGCAAGGTCTGAGAGTCCTACGATGATTTGACCTTTTTGGTCGGAAATGTGCCTAACCCTAACCACTGGCCACTCAAATGCCACTCGGATGTCAAAGTTGTCGCAGCGCATTGAAACTTTGCATGCGGGTAGACCTTGACCTGGAGGTCACGTTTCCACCGTCCTTGACCCCAGATCACCTCTGTGAGCGGAGCTATGGGCTCCATTATGTAACCCTAACATTGGCTCCAAATCGAAAAATGTTTCGTTGAGTATGCTCCATTTGACCTAAGGAGTCGTCCTGCAAGGTCTGAGAGTCCTACGATGATTTGACCTTTTTGGTCGGAAATGTGCCTAACCCTAACCACTGGCCACTCAAATGCCACTCGGATGTCAAAGTTGTCGCAGCGCATTGAAACTTTGCATGCGGGTAGACCTTGACCTGGAGGTCACGTTTCCACCGTCCTTGACCCCAGATCACCTCTGTGAGCGGAGCTATGGGCTCCATTATGTAACCCTAACATTGGCTCCAAATCGAAAAATGTTTCGTTGAGTATGCTCCATTTGACCTAAGGAGTCGTCCTGCAAGGTCTGAGAGTCCTACGATGATTTGACCTTTTTGGTCGGAAATGTGCCTAACCCTAACCACTGGCCACTCAAATGCCACTCGGATGTCAAAGTTGTCGCAGCGCATTGAAACTTTGCATGCGGGTAGACCTTGACCTGGAGGTCACGTTTCCACCGTCCTTGACCCCAGATCACCTCTGTGAGCGGAGCTATGGGCTCCATTATGTAACCCTAACATTGGCTCCAAATCGAAAAATGTTTCGTTGAGTATGCTCCATTTGACCTAAGGAGTCGTCCTGCAAGGTCTGAGAGTCCTACGATGATTTGACCTTTTTGGTCGGAAATGTGCCTAACCCTAACCACTGGCCACTCAAATGCCACTCGGATGTCAAAGTTGTCGCAGCGCATTGAAACTTTGCATGCGGGTAGACCTTGACCTGGAGGTCACGTTTCCACCGTCCTTGACCCCAGATCACCTCTGTGAGCGGAGCTATGGGCTCCATTATGTAACCCTAACATTGGCTCCAAATCGAAAAATGTTTCGTTGAGTATGCTCCATTTGACCTAAGGAGTCGTCCTGCAAGGTCTGAGAGTCCTACGATGATTTGACCTTTTTGGTCGGAAATGTGCCTAACCCTAACCACTGGCCACTCAAATGCCACTCGGATGTCAAAGTTGTCGCAGCGCATTGAAACTTTGCATGCGGGTAGACCTTGACCTGGAGGTCACGTTTCCACCGTCCTTGACCCCAGATCACCTCTGTGAGCGGAGCTATGGGCTCCATTATGTAACCCTAACATTGGCTCCAAATCGAAAAATGTTTCGTTGAGTATGCTCCATTTGACCTAAGGAGTCGTCCTGCAAGGTCTGAGAGTCCTACGATGATTTGACCTTTTTGGTCGGAAATGTGCCTAACCCTAACCACTGGCCACTCAAATGCCACTCGGATGTCAAAGTTGTCGCAGCGCATTGAAACTTTGCATGCGGGTAGACCTTGACCTGGAGGTCACGTTTCCACCGTCCTTGACCCCAGATCACCTCTGTGAGCGGAGCTATGGGCTCCATTATGTAACCCTAACATTGGCTCCAAATCGAAAAATGTTTCGTTGAGTATGCTCCATTTGACCTAAGGAGTCGTCCTGCAAGGTCTGAGAGTCCTACGATGATTTGACCTTTTTGGTCGGAAATGTGCCTAACCCTAACCACTGGCCACTCAAATGCCACTCGGATGTCAAAGTTGTCGCAGCGCATTGAAACTTTGCATGCGGGTAGACCTTGACCTGGAGGTCACGTTTCCACCGTCCTTGACCCCAGATCACCTCTGTGAGCGGAGCTATGGGCTCCATTATGTAACCCTAACATTGGCTCCAAATCGAAAAATGTTTCGTTGAGTATGCTCCATTTGACCTAAGGAGTCGTCCTGCAAGGTCTGAGAGTCCTACGATGATTTGACCTTTTTGGTCGGAAATGTGCCTAACCCTAACCACTGGCCACTCAAATGCCACTCGGATGTCAAAGTTGTCGCAGCGCATTGAAACTTTGCATGCGGGTAGACCTTGACCTGGAGGTCACGTTTCCACCGTCCTTGACCCCAGATCACCTCTGTGAGCGGAGCTATGGGCTCCATTATGTAACCCTAACATTGGCTCCAAATCGAAAAATGTTTCGTTGAGTATGCTCCATTTGACCTAAGGAGTCGTCCTGCAAGGTCTGAGAGTCCTACGATGATTTGACCTTTTTGGTCGGAAATGTGCCTAACCCTAACCACTGGCCACTCAAATGCCACTCGGATGTCAAAGTTGTCGCAGCGCATTGAAACTTTGCATGCGGGTAGACCTTGACCTGGAGGTCACGTTTCCACCGTCCTTGACCCCAGATCACCTCTGTGAGCGGAGCTATGGGCTCCATTATGTAACCCTAACATTGGCTCCAAATCGAAAAATGTTTCGTTGAGTATGCTCCATTTGACCTAAGGAGTCGTCCTGCAAGGTCTGAGAGTCCTACGATGATTTGACCTTTTTGGTCGGAAATGTGCCTAACCCTAACCACTGGCCACTCAAATGCCACTCGGATGTCAAAGTTGTCGCAGCGCATTGAAACTTTGCATGCGGGTAGACCTTGACCTGGAGGTCACGTTTCCACCGTCCTTGACCCCAGATCACCTCTGTGAGCGGAGCTATGGGCTCCATTATGTAACCCTAACATTGGCTCCAAATCGAAAAATGTTTCGTTGAGTATGCTCCATTTGACCTAAGGAGTCGTCCTGCAAGGTCTGAGAGTCCTACGATGATTTGACCTTTTTGGTCGGAAATGTGCCTAACCCTAACCACTGGCCACTCAAATGCCACTCGGATGTCAAAGTTGTCGCAGCGCATTGAAACTTTGCATGCGGGTAGACCTTGACCTGGAGGTCACGTTTCCACCGTCCTTGACCCCAGATCACCTCTGTGAGCGGAGCTATGGGCTCCATTATGTAACCCTAACATTGGCTCCAAATCGAAAAATGTTTCGTTGAGTATGCTCCATTTGACCTAAGGAGTCGTCCTGCAAGGTCTGAGAGTCCTACGATGATTTGACCTTTTTGGTCGGAAATGTGCCTAACCCTAACCACTGGCCACTCAAATGCCACTCGGATGTCAAAGTTGTCGCAGCGCATTGAAACTTTGCATGCGGGTAGACCTTGACCTGGAGGTCACGTTTCCACCGTCCTTGACCCCAGATCACCTCTGTGAGCGGAGCTATGGGCTCCATTATGTAACCCTAACATTGGCTCCAAATCGAAAAATGTTTCGTTGAGTATGCTCCATTTGACCTAAGGAGTCGTCCTGCAAGGTCTGAGAGTCCTACGATGATTTGACCTTTTTGGTCGGAAATGTGCCTAACCCTAACCACTGGCCACTCAAATGCCACTCGGATGTCAAAGTTGTCGCAGCGCATTGAAACTTTGCATGCGGGTAGACCTTGACCTGGAGGTCACGTTTCCACCGTCCTTGACCCCAGATCACCTCTGTGAGCGGAGCTATGGGCTCCATTATGTAACCCTAACATTGGCTCCAAATCGAAAAATGTTTCGTTGAGTATGCTCCATTTGACCTAAGGAGTCGTCCTGCAAGGTCTGAGAGTCCTACGATGATTTGACCTTTTTGGTCGGAAATGTGCCTAACCCTAACCACTGGCCACTCAAATGCCACTCGGATGTCAAAGTTGTCGCAGCGCATTGAAACTTTGCATGCGGGTAGACCTTGACCTGGAGGTCACGTTTCCACCGTCCTTGACCCCAGATCACCTCTGTGAGCGGAGCTATGGGCTCCATTATGTAACCCTAACATTGGCTCCAAATCGAAAAATGTTTCGTTGAGTATGCTCCATTTGACCTAAGGAGTCGTCCTGCAAGGTCTGAGAGTCCTACGATGATTTGACCTTTTTGGTCGGAAATGTGCCTAACCCTAACCACTGGCCACTCAAATGCCACTCGGATGTCAAAGTTGTCGCAGCGCATTGAAACTTTGCATGCGGGTAGACCTTGACCTGGAGGTCACGTTTCCACCGTCCTTGACCCCAGATCACCTCTGTGAGCGGAGCTATGGGCTCCATTATGTAACCCTAACATTGGCTCCAAATCGAAAAATGTTTCGTTGAGTATGCTCCATTTGACCTAAGGAGTCGTCCTGCAAGGTCTGAGAGTCCTACGATGATTTGACCTTTTTGGTCGGAAATGTGCCTAACCCTAACCACTGGCCACTCAAATGCCACTCGGATGTCAAAGTTGTCGCAGCGCATTGAAACTTTGCATGCGGGTAGACCTTGACCTGGAGGTCACGTTTCCACCGTCCTTGACCCCAGATCACCTCTGTGAGCGGAGCTATGGGCTCCATTATGTAACCCTAACATTGGCTCCAAATCGAAAAATGTTTCGTTGAGTATGCTCCATTTGACCTAAGGAGTCGTCCTGCAAGGTCTGAGAGTCCTACGATGATTTGACCTTTTTGGTCGGAAATGTGCCTAACCCTAACCACTGGCCACTCAAATGCCACTCGGATGTCAAAGTTGTCGCAGCGCATTGAAACTTTGCATGCGGGTAGACCTTGACCTGGAGGTCACGTTTCCACCGTCCTTGACCCCAGATCACCTCTGTGAGCGGAGCTATGGGCTCCATTATGTAACCCTAACATTGGCTCCAAATCGAAAAATGTTTCGTTGAGTATGCTCCATTTGACCTAAGGAGTCGTCCTGCAAGGTCTGAGAGTCCTACGATGATTTGACCTTTTTGGTCGGAAATGTGCCTAACCCTAACCACTGGCCACTCAAATGCCACTCGGATGTCAAAGTTGTCGCAGCGCATTGAAACTTTGCATGCGGGTAGACCTTGACCTGGAGGTCACGTTTCCACCGTCCTTGACCCCAGATCACCTCTGTGAGCGGAGCTATGGGCTCCATTATGTAACCCTAACATTGGCTCCAAATCGAAAAATGTTTCGTTGAGTATGCTCCATTTGACCTAAGGAGTCGTCCTGCAAGGTCTGAGAGTCCTACGATGATTTGACCTTTTTGGTCGGAAATGTGCCTAACCCTAACCACTGGCCACTCAAATGCCACTCGGATGTCAAAGTTGTCGCAGCGCATTGAAACTTTGCATGCGGGTAGACCTTGACCTGGAGGTCACGTTTCCACCGTCCTTGACCCCAGATCACCTCTGTGAGCGGAGCTATGGGCTCCATTATGTAACCCTAACATTGGCTCCAAATCGAAAAATGTTTCGTTGAGTATGCTCCATTTGACCTAAGGAGTCGTCCTGCAAGGTCTGAGAGTCCTACGATGATTTGACCTTTTTGGTCGGAAATGTGCCTAACCCTAACCACTGGCCACTCAAATGCCACTCGGATGTCAAAGTTGTCGCAGCGCATTGAAACTTTGCATGCGGGTAGACCTTGACCTGGAGGTCACGTTTCCACCGTCCTTGACCCCAGATCACCTCTGTGAGCGGAGCTATGGGCTCCATTATGTAACCCTAACATTGGCTCCAAATCGAAAAATGTTTCGTTGAGTATGCTCCATTTGACCTAAGGAGTCGTCCTGCAAGGTCTGAGAGTCCTACGATGATTTGACCTTTTTGGTCGGAAATGTGCCTAACCCTAACCACTGGCCACTCAAATGCCACTCGGATGTCAAAGTTGTCGCAGCGCATTGAAACTTTGCATGCGGGTAGACCTTGACCTGGAGGTCACGTTTCCACCGTCCTTGACCCCAGATCACCTCTGTGAGCGGAGCTATGGGCTCCATTATGTAACCCTAACATTGGCTCCAAATCGAAAAATGTTTCGTTGAGTATGCTCCATTTGACCTAAGGAGTCGTCCTGCAAGGTCTGAGAGTCCTACGATGATTTGACCTTTTTGGTCGGAAATGTGCCTAACCCTAACCACTGGCCACTCAAATGCCACTCGGATGTCAAAGTTGTCGCAGCGCATTGAAACTTTGCATGCGGGTAGACCTTGACCTGGAGGTCACGTTTCCACCGTCCTTGACCCCAGATCACCTCTGTGAGCGGAGCTATGGGCTCCATTATGTAACCCTAACATTGGCTCCAAATCGAAAAATGTTTCGTTGAGTATGCTCCATTTGACCTAAGGAGTCGTCCTGCAAGGTCTGAGAGTCCTACGATGATTTGACCTTTTTGGTCGGAAATGTGCCTAACCCTAACCACTGGCCACTCAAATGCCACTCGGATGTCAAAGTTGTCGCAGCGCATTGAAACTTTGCATGCGGGTAGACCTTGACCTGGAGGTCACGTTTCCACCGTCCTTGACCCCAGATCACCTCTGTGAGCGGAGCTATGGGCTCCATTATGTAACCCTAACATTGGCTCCAAATCGAAAAATGTTTCGTTGAGTATGCTCCATTTGACCTAAGGAGTCGTCCTGCAAGGTCTGAGAGTCCTACGATGATTTGACCTTTTTGGTCGGAAATGTGCCTAACCCTAACCACTGGCCACTCAAATGCCACTCGGATGTCAAAGTTGTCGCAGCGCATTGAAACTTTGCATGCGGGTAGACCTTGACCTGGAGGTCACGTTTCCACCGTCCTTGACCCCAGATCACCTCTGTGAGCGGAGCTATGGGCTCCATTATGTAACCCTAACATTGGCTCCAAATCGAAAAATGTTTCGTTGAGTATGCTCCATTTGACCTAAGGAGTCGTCCTGCAAGGTCTGAGAGTCCTACGATGATTTGACCTTTTTGGTCGGAAATGTGCCTAACCCTAACCACTGGCCACTCAAATGCCACTCGGATGTCAAAGTTGTCGCAGCGCATTGAAACTTTGCATGCGGGTAGACCTTGACCTGGAGGTCACGTTTCCACCGTCCTTGACCCCAGATCACCTCTGTGAGCGGAGCTATGGGCTCCATTATGTAACCCTAACATTGGCTCCAAATCGAAAAATGTTTCGTTGAGTATGCTCCATTTGACCTAAGGAGTCGTCCTGCAAGGTCTGAGAGTCCTACGATGATTTGACCTTTTTGGTCGGAAATGTGCCTAACCCTAACCACTGGCCACTCAAATGCCACTCGGATGTCAAAGTTGTCGCAGCGCATTGAAACTTTGCATGCGGGTAGACCTTGACCTGGAGGTCACGTTTCCACCGTCCTTGACCCCAGATCACCTCTGTGAGCGGAGCTATGGGCTCCATTATGTAACCCTAACATTGGCTCCAAATCGAAAAATGTTTCGTTGAGTATGCTCCATTTGACCTAAGGAGTCGTCCTGCAAGGTCTGAGAGTCCTACGATGATTTGACCTTTTTGGTCGGAAATGTGCCTAACCCTAACCACTGGCCACTCAAATGCCACTCGGATGTCAAAGTTGTCGCAGCGCATTGAAACTTTGCATGCGGGTAGACCTTGACCTGGAGGTCACGTTTCCACCGTCCTTGACCCCAGATCACCTCTGTGAGCGGAGCTATGGGCTCCATTATGTAACCCTAACATTGGCTCCAAATCGAAAAATGTTTCGTTGAGTATGCTCCATTTGACCTAAGGAGTCGTCCTGCAAGGTCTGAGAGTCCTACGATGATTTGACCTTTTTGGTCGGAAATGTGCCTAACCCTAACCACTGGCCACTCAAATGCCACTCGGATGTCAAAGTTGTCGCAGCGCATTGAAACTTTGCATGCGGGTAGACCTTGACCTGGAGGTCACGTTTCCACCGTCCTTGACCCCAGATCACCTCTGTGAGCGGAGCTATGGGCTCCATTATGTAACCCTAACATTGGCTCCAAATCGAAAAATGTTTCGTTGAGTATGCTCCATTTGACCTAAGGAGTCGTCCTGCAAGGTCTGAGAGTCCTACGATGATTTGACCTTTTTGGTCGGAAATGTGCCTAACCCTAACCACTGGCCACTCAAATGCCACTCGGATGTCAAAGTTGTCGCAGCGCATTGAAACTTTGCATGCGGGTAGACCTTGACCTGGAGGTCACGTTTCCACCGTCCTTGACCCCAGATCACCTCTGTGAGCGGAGCTATGGGCTCCATTATGTAACCCTAACATTGGCTCCAAATCGAAAAATGTTTCGTTGAGTATGCTCCATTTGACCTAAGGAGTCGTCCTGCAAGGTCTGAGAGTCCTACGATGATTTGACCTTTTTGGTCGGAAATGTGCCTAACCCTAACCACTGGCCACTCAAATGCCACTCGGATGTCAAAGTTGTCGCAGCGCATTGAAACTTTGCATGCGGGTAGACCTTGACCTGGAGGTCACGTTTCCACCGTCCTTGACCCCAGATCACCTCTGTGAGCGGAGCTATGGGCTCCATTATGTAACCCTAACATTGGCTCCAAATCGAAAAATGTTTCGTTGAGTATGCTCCATTTGACCTAAGGAGTCGTCCTGCAAGGTCTGAGAGTCCTACGATGATTTGACCTTTTTGGTCGGAAATGTGCCTAACCCTAACCACTGGCCACTCAAATGCCACTCGGATGTCAAAGTTGTCGCAGCGCATTGAAACTTTGCATGCGGGTAGACCTTGACCTGGAGGTCACGTTTCCACCGTCCTTGACCCCAGATCACCTCTGTGAGCGGAGCTATGGGCTCCATTATGTAACCCTAACATTGGCTCCAAATCGAAAAATGTTTCGTTGAGTATGCTCCATTTGACCTAAGGAGTCGTCCTGCAAGGTCTGAGAGTCCTACGATGATTTGACCTTTTTGGTCGGAAATGTGCCTAACCCTAACCACTGGCCACTCAAATGCCACTCGGATGTCAAAGTTGTCGCAGCGCATTGAAACTTTGCATGCGGGTAGACCTTGACCTGGAGGTCACGTTTCCACCGTCCTTGACCCCAGATCACCTCTGTGAGCGGAGCTATGGGCTCCATTATGTAACCCTAACATTGGCTCCAAATCGAAAAATGTTTCGTTGAGTATGCTCCATTTGACCTAAGGAGTCGTCCTGCAAGGTCTGAGAGTCCTACGATGATTTGACCTTTTTGGTCGGAAATGTGCCTAACCCTAACCACTGGCCACTCAAATGCCACTCGGATGTCAAAGTTGTCGCAGCGCATTGAAACTTTGCATGCGGGTAGACCTTGACCTGGAGGTCACGTTTCCACCGTCCTTGACCCCAGATCACCTCTGTGAGCGGAGCTATGGGCTCCATTATGTAACCCTAACATTGGCTCCAAATCGAAAAATGTTTCGTTGAGTATGCTCCATTTGACCTAAGGAGTCGTCCTGCAAGGTCTGAGAGTCCTACGATGATTTGACCTTTTTGGTCGGAAATGTGCCTAACCCTAACCACTGGCCACTCAAATGCCACTCGGATGTCAAAGTTGTCGCAGCGCATTGAAACTTTGCATGCGGGTAGACCTTGACCTGGAGGTCACGTTTCCACCGTCCTTGACCCCAGATCACCTCTGTGAGCGGAGCTATGGGCTCCATTATGTAACCCTAACATTGGCTCCAAATCGAAAAATGTTTCGTTGAGTATGCTCCATTTGACCTAAGGAGTCGTCCTGCAAGGTTCTGAGAGTCCTACGATGATTTGACCTTTTTGGTCGGAAATGTGCCTAACCCTAACCACTGGCCACTCAAATGCCACTCGGATGTCAAAGTTGTCGCAGCGCATTGAAACTTTGCATGCGGGTAGACCTTGACCTGGAGGTCACGTTTCCACCGTCCTTGACCCCAGATCACCTCTGTGAGCGGAGCTATGGGCTCCATTATGTAACCCTAACATTGGCTCCAAATCGAAAAATGTTTCGTTGAGTATGCTCCATTTGACCTAAGGAGTCGTCCTGCAAGGTCTGAGAGTCCTACGATGATTTGACCTTTTTGGTCGGAAATGTGCCTAACCCTAACCACTGGCCACTCAAATGCCACTCGGATGTCAAAGTTGTCGCAGCGCATTGAAACTTTGCATGCGGGTAGACCTTGACCTGGAGGTCACGTTTCCACCGTCCTTGACCCCAGATCACCTCTGTGAGCGGAGCTATGGGCTCCATTATGTAACCCTAACATTGGCTCCAAATCGAAAAATGTTTCGTTGAGTATGCTCCATTTGACCTAAGGAGTCGTCCTGCAAGGTCTGAGAGTCCTACGATGATTTGACCTTTTTGGTCGGAAATGTGCCTAACCCTAACCACTGGCCACTCAAATGCCACTCGGATGTCAAAGTTGTCGCAGCGCATTGAAACTTTGCATGCGGGTAGACCTTGACCTGGAGGTCACGTTTCCACCGTCCTTGACCCCAGATCACCTCTGTGAGCGGAGCTATGGGCTCCATTATGTAACCCTAACATTGGCTCCAAATCGAAAAATGTTTCGTTGAGTATGCTCCATTTGACCTAAGGAGTCGTCCTGCAAGGTCTGAGAGTCCTACGATGATTTGACCTTTTTGGTCGGAAATGTGCCTAACCCTAACCACTGGCCACTCAAATGCCACTCGGATGTCAAAGTTGTCGCAGCGCATTGAAACTTTGCATGCGGGTAGACCTTGACCTGGAGGTCACGTTTCCACCGTCCTTGACCCCAGATCACCTCTGTGAGCGGAGCTATGGGCTCCATTATGTAACCCTAACATTGGCTCCAAATCGAAAAATGTTTCGTTGAGTATGCTCCATTTGACCTAAGGAGTCGTCCTGCAAGGTCTGAGAGTCCTACGATGATTTGACCTTTTTGGTCGGAAATGTGCCTAACCCTAACCACTGGCCACTCAAATGCCACTCGGATGTCAAAGTTGTCGCAGCGCATTGAAACTTTGCATGCGGGTAGACCTTGACCTGGAGGTCACGTTTCCACCGTCCTTGACCCCAGATCACCTCTGTGAGCGGAGCTATGGGCTCCATTATGTAACCCTAACATTGGCTCCAAATCGAAAAATGTTTCGTTGAGTATGCTCCATTTGACCTAAGGAGTCGTCCTGCAAGGTCTGAGAGTCCTACGATGATTTGACCTTTTTGGTCGGAAATGTGCCTAACCCTAACCACTGGCCACTCAAATGCCACTCGGATGTCAAAGTTGTCGCAGCGCATTGAAACTTTGCATGCGGGTAGACCTTGACCTGGAGGTCACGTTTCCACCGTCCTTGACCCCAGATCACCTCTGTGAGCGGAGCTATGGGCTCCATTATGTAACCCTAACATTGGCTCCAAATCGAAAAATGTTTCGTTGAGTATGCTCCATTTGACCTAAGGAGTCGTCCTGCAAGGTCTGAGAGTCCTACGATGATTTGACCTTTTTGGTCGGAAATGTGCCTAACCCTAACCACTGGCCACTCAAATGCCACTCGGATGTCAAAGTTGTCGCAGCGCATTGAAACTTTGCATGCGGGTAGACCTTGACCTGGAGGTCACGTTTCCACCGTCCTTGACCCCAGATCACCTCTGTGAGCGGAGCTATGGGCTCCATTATGTAACCCTAACATTGGCTCCAAATCGAAAAATGTTTCGTTGAGTATGCTCCATTTGACCTAAGGAGTCGTCCTGCAAGGTCTGAGAGTCCTACGATGATTTGACCTTTTTGGTCGGAAATGTGCCTAACCCTAACCACTGGCCACTCAAATGCCACTCGGATGTCAAAGTTGTCGCAGCGCATTGAAACTTTGCATGCGGGTAGACCTTGACCTGGAGGTCACGTTTCCACCGTCCTTGACCCCAGATCACCTCTGTGAGCGGAGCTATGGGCTCCATTATGTAACCCTAACATTGGCTCCAAATCGAAAAATGTTTCGTTGAGTATGCTCCATTTGACCTAAGGAGTCGTCCTGCAAGGTCTGAGAGTCCTACGATGATTTGACCTTTTTGGTCGGAAATGTGCCTAACCCTAACCACTGGCCACTCAAATGCCACTCGGATGTCAAAGTTGTCGCAGCGCATTGAAACTTTGCATGCGGGTAGACCTTGACCTGGAGGTCACGTTTCCACCGTCCTTGACCCCAGATCACCTCTGTGAGCGGAGCTATGGGCTCCATTATGTAACCCTAACATTGGCTCCAAATCGAAAAATGTTTCGTTGAGTATGCTCCATTTGACCTAAGGAGTCGTCCTGCAAGGTCTGAGAGTCCTACGATGATTTGACCTTTTTGGTCGGAAATGTGCCTAACCCTAACCACTGGCCACTCAAATGCCACTCGGATGTCAAAGTTGTCGCAGCGCATTGAAACTTTGCATGCGGGTAGACCTTGACCTGGAGGTCACGTTTCCACCGTCCTTGACCCCAGATCACCTCTGTGAGCGGAGCTATGGGCTCCATTATGTAACCCTAACATTGGCTCCAAATCGAAAAATGTTTCGTTGAGTATGCTCCATTTGACCTAAGGAGTCGTCCTGCAAGGTCTGAGAGTCCTACGATGATTTGACCTTTTTGGTCGGAAATGTGCCTAACCCTAACCACTGGCCACTCAAATGCCACTCGGATGTCAAAGTTGTCGCAGCGCATTGAAACTTTGCATGCGGGTAGACCTTGACCTGGAGGTCACGTTTCCACCGTCCTTGACCCCAGATCACCTCTGTGAGCGGAGCTATGGGCTCCATTATGTAACCCTAACATTGGCTCCAAATCGAAAAATGTTTCGTTGAGTATGCTCCATTTGACCTAAGGAGTCGTCCTGCAAGGTCTGAGAGTCCTACGATGATTTGACCTTTTTGGTCGGAAATGTGCCTAACCCTAACCACTGGCCACTCAAATGCCACTCGGATGTCAAAGTTGTCGCAGCGCATTGAAACTTTGCATGCGGGTAGACCTTGACCTGGAGGTCACGTTTCCACCGTCCTTGACCCCAGATCACCTCTGTGAGCGGAGCTATGGGCTCCATTATGTAACCCTAACATTGGCTCCAAATCGAAAAATGTTTCGTTGAGTATGCTCCATTTGACCTAAGGAGTCGTCCTGCAAGGTCTGAGAGTCCTACGATGATTTGACCTTTTTGGTCGGAAATGTGCCTAACCCTAACCACTGGCCACTCAAATGCCACTCGGATGTCAAAGTTGTCGCAGCGCATTGAAACTTTGCATGCGGGTAGACCTTGACCTGGAGGTCACGTTTCCACCGTCCTTGACCCCAGATCACCTCTGTGAGCGGAGCTATGGGCTCCATTATGTAACCCTAACATTGGCTCCAAATCGAAAAATGTTTCGTTGAGTATGCTCCATTTGACCTAAGGAGTCGTCCTGCAAGGTCTGAGAGTCCTACGATGATTTGACCTTTTTGGTCGGAAATGTGCCTAACCCTAACCACTGGCCACTCAAATGCCACTCGGATGTCAAAGTTGTCGCAGCGCATTGAAACTTTGCATGCGGGTAGACCTTGACCTGGAGGTCACGTTTCCACCGTCCTTGACCCCAGATCACCTCTGTGAGCGGAGCTATGGGCTCCATTATGTAACCCTAACATTGGCTCCAAATCGAAAAATGTT
>NW_025964033.1:0-37439 GCF_023055435.1 Haliotis rufescens | reverse complement strand
ATTTTACAATTCAGAATAGAGTAGAAAACATTTTGCATTGAACTACTTGTCTTACAATGAGCATTCGTTAATCCGGATTGCAAAATATGTGTTCCAAATGTCCGAACTAACAAATTTCAGGGTTATTCACCTTTGTATGTAAACCAAGCCGTTCCTTAAAATGATTTTCCGAAAGAAAGGTTTGCGGATAAATGGGGTACCACAAATGATGGTGTTCGTGTAGGAGGATTAACTGTTGGTGCTTCCTGAAATTTGAAAAATTGTAGAACATTAAGAAACATTATTTTTTTCTGAGAATGTTACTTAAATGTAACGCATCGGTTTCCTTGTTTGTCAAATTCAGGCAGATTCGATCTTTTTCTAATTTAGTGGTGTCTGGTTTGGCCAAACGTTCTTTCGTAAAATGTAACTGTACACAGGTACAGCTACTAAAACCTTTACGAAACTTATCGACCTGACATTTGAACCCGAGGATGTGCATACTCCGTGCAGTGGATAATATTAGCAAGTGTGGAAGGTTAGTTCTGGTCGAGTCGACATGGCGCTTTGACACATACATGCTTGTATGTACGTGTTTATGTGTGTACTGCTTGTATGTACGTGTTTATGTGTGTACTGCTTGTATGTATGTGTTTCTGTGTGCACTGCTTGTATATCCATGTTTCTGTGTGTACTGCTTGTATGTACGTGTTTCTGTGTGTACTGCTTGTATGTACATTTAAATCGCAAGTTCCCAAAGGGAACAGTTGTTGGAGAATATAGAATATGATGTCTGATAATTTTTAAACACAAGGACGTCCTGCACTGGATAAAGCCACATTCAGTTGTCAGTGTGTAATGTATGTACTCTGGTCTGAAGCCCATATACCCACTTAGGGGGAAACAACGGTCGGACTTGGATGCACAATGCACAGCACGTCACGACAACTTAGGAATATCAAGAGTCTTTTGAGCACCACTCTAATGTCAATCGCTGTATGGCGCACAAACAATACTTATATTAGCGACGGTCGTGTGATATAATGAATAAGTCTTTAGCAACCAATGCCTGTCGTAGAGGCGACTAACAGGATCGGGTTATCAGGCTCGCTGACATGGTTGTTACAGGTCATCGTCTCCCAATGGCGTAGATCAATGCTCATGACATGATGGTCAGACTTGATTATTGACAGATTATTGACAGATCGCCCTCATATAGCTGGAATACTGTTCAATGAGGCGTTAAAAAACAAACAAACGAACAAACAAACAAATATAATATCAAGCAGCTTAGTTTGTCTTTACGGCGATCTCAAAACATTCAAACACACATATTCACGGTCATTACTGGAAATGAAAACGACTGTCCCTTCGTTTTATTTCGAACAGACATGCATAGACCAGCTATAGAAACATGTGTTTGTTTGATTGTTTGTTGCAGCAACATTCCATCATTTGACGGCGGTCTGCACATCATCAATTCTGGACAAGACTACACAGCGACTGCCATCTTGATCCTCGGTCTACGCATCTACCATACACTTACGACAAACATGGGTTGCTGAAAATCAGTTCTAACTCAGCTCTTCACAGGTAGAATGTAAGTATTTTAAAGGCTGGAGTTGTATTGATGATTGCGTACTGAGTGAATACACCCCGCCCGTTGAGTGTAGGGAGTGCAGTTACCATGATCCCCAGTGAAGTTGTCTGACTTGGTTGCTTGTGATCCGTGGTAAAAATTAATTCAGTAGTATTATCTGTAATTAAGCGTGTGTTTTATCTTTGAATCTGTTTGACGACTATGGTCAGCTCGTATGTCGAGAAGGCACTAGCATTCGTCACTGAACATGGTGTTACAACATTGACTGCCTTCTTCTATGATGCACTACACACAGAAACACGGACATACAAGCAGTACTCGGAAGGAAAGCATAAATACATTCACTATATTTCTCATTGGAAATGTAACTGTTGACATTGTAAACATTGTGAAACTGATTGTTACAGGGAGGGAACCGTCAAACACGGATACAGGGACTATTGACCGACTGACTTTCTGGATCGTAAATGTTAGGAATATGAAATCATATCATGCATATGGAAAGAGACGAGGATTATCAGCTTTATTTCTTGTAATGTTATTCTTTCAATGATCGATGCTGAAGACGTAATTTTACTCAACGAAATATCTTTGAATACACTGGTTTATCGTACAGTGACAAATGCCTTACAGCTGGTCCACAGAACCACGGTCACACTTGGGAAACCTCAATTGGGAATGAAACGTTAGACAGCAGTGTGTTGAGTGAGTGAGTGAGTCAGTTTAACGCCGCTTTTAACAGTTTTTCCAGTTATATCGCGTCGTTTCAGATTAATGTAGGGGGATAGCCCGAAGTGACGCAGGCCTCAGACGTTTAACACTTCGGTGAAACCCACGAGCACGGGTATGGTGCTGACAAACCTACAAACATAATCGGTATAAACCGGGATTCGAACCAACAATGATAGGTTTCTGGAGTGCCGAAGGGACGCAACTCGGGAAAGCGAATTGCTGTGCCTTAGACAACTGGGCCACCCGTGCCCCCTTTAATACAAGAGGAAAGACTGAATTACACAGGTTAAATGCTGTCAACACACGCATACTTGTTTACAATGAAAGGTAGCCAGTACTGTGCGCAAAGAGGATACAGTGGCTATAAAAAGTGTTTAATACATTAGTTTACCAAAGGTTATTGACCGCTTCCGTGGTCTAGTGGTAGAGCGTCCGCCCGGAGAGCGGAAGGTCCGGGGTTCGATCCCCGACCGCGTCATACCAAAAGACGTTAAAAGATGGTACTTGTTACCCTGTCTTGCGCACGGCAGCCACACACACACGTGCATGCACGTCGCTATATAAGTGCAATAATCTTGGACGCGACGTTAAACCCCATTTCACCTCACCTCACCAAAGGTTGTTATCTTTACACTGTAAATTTTTAACAAGGTTGTACAGGTGTTGATCTTTGAAACGGATATAATGTATCTTGTGTATGTTTAACAGCATTATGGTATTGTGATGACGAGGCTCGCCAGGGAGCGGTTGATGAAACGGCATGATCATTTGGGAATGTTCTCCCCAAAAATCTCTACTGTCATTAGAAAACTCAACTCATGAGTGTCACACAAGTATAACTGGCAATATCCAATATAACTAAAAACAAGATGAATATATATTCTTATCTCAAGCATTAATGATAAATATTTTTTTAATTTGAAGTTTACACGATATACGGCTTTTCCATTGGACGAGAGGTCGGTCACATGACCGCGAAATTGACGTTCATTTAAGAATTGATATGGGTTGGATGAGATCAAGCGATATCTACACTGTAGATATCGCTGCAATGAAATTACATCACAATGCTTTGCAGACCATTGTGACGTCATTTGTTACCATGACGTCACAATCAAATGACACCACTAATGGCTCTGCTACTGAAGCTATTAGCAGTACGTTTTACACGTAAGACACTGCTAATTACTGGCAATATCCAATATAACTAAAAACTACATAAATATATCTTCTTATCTCAAGCATTAATGGTAATTGATGTGTTCCTGTCTGTAATCACATCTTTCCTACTTTCTGATTTAACCCATTAACACAATCAACTGTCACAATTGTATCACAACAGAGCATGCACACATGTACACACTTCAAAATGATTGGCAAAACTTTGAATCTGCCCACTATCTCTTATTTATTACCCTCGTGGTGAAGATACAGGTGGTAAGATACTAAATCCGTACGTCACACGTGTGTCGTACAAGGTTGACCTTGTTTTATTCGTTTTGATTGGATAACCGTGACCTCTGTCACACCGGGACTACTTTTTTCATTCATAAAAAATCGCGAGACGTCATTCATTTTGCAACTAATGAGAACAAAAATATTTACAAACACTTTATTAAACCAAACAAAATAGTCACACGCATCAAATTCGGTTTGCATTACATATAAGTTATGCATAGAGCTTCTACAGACATTATATAATCGAGCTATATCCATTTACCGATCAATAGAGCGAGGGTCCCCATGAGCGTGACGCACCCGACCACTTTCGCAACTTTCAATTTGATTTAACATAAAAGGATAAGCGTGGTGAAATGAAGTCTGTTTAAACTACCTGGACAGATATTTAGACTTACTTGGGACGATCCGGTTGTGCCATCAGTGTCCCCTTTTCAAGAAGCGTATTTTGTGTCGCTGTTACGGGAGGTGTTGTTCATTAATGAACGTACACGACTGCACGTCAAGATCACTAAACGTGAACAGTTCTGATACAAATCATTCGAAAACTCCGTGGAAGTGTGCCTGACTTCTGATTTTGTGGCCCCAAACATCCCAAATGTGAACAATAACATTCCCTATCTCTAGCATAAAACGCTGTGTGTAGGCCTAGATCACGGTTGTCTTTTTTTATTCGGGTGGTGACCTTGCCCTTTGATCGTTCGAAGCTCACTGACATGCAAGCAGACTTCAGTTTGTTGATTTTCACGTCTTCAAGATAGGGTGGTACAGTTAACATGAATGTCTTTGGCGAACAGTCTGATTTCGCTCTTCCAAAATGGTACGAACATGATATAAATTTAGCTGATAGATCAAGGAAACCGAACCCTTTTGATTTCACAGACAGACACCGAGTGACCGACTGTTAGTCCGATATTCAAAGCGCGGCGCTGATATGACCTTTCAAGTTTTCATACAGGCGTCCATCGTACTAACAACATGGCGCTTGAATTACCATAAGTTGAAGAATTTCTGCTGTTTTGTTTGCAAACACAACTGCAGGCGTATGTTGTTAATGCGTATGCATAGAAATGTCAACAATGCCCAAATTTGGTCTTCGGCGAGACCATATTTGTAGTCCTCAAGTGTCCGGTGGGTCGTTCTACAAGTCGACCTTAGCTCTACGACTGTTGTAAAGATATGTCAATGTATAGGAGATACTGACGTCAGTTTGTTTGTTTTCCTGTCTTTAGTTTTTATACGTGTATATTACAGTGCAAAACAGGTTGTCAAGGTTACTTGTTGAGGGAGACCAGATGATTCAGATGCCAGCTGGTTATTGATACAAACGGGCAGGGTGTGGTACTCAGTCATCACTGCAATTCCTGCCTCTTAATAAATGATTGGGTTAGAATTAGTACTGGTCATCACCAAACAATGTTTCTCGTAAGAGGCGACTGTCCCTTCTCCGATCGATGCCAATGATATCAATAACTGGATTGTCTTCTCAGGACTCGACGATTCACAGGCAAATAGTTGGAATATGTTGCTGGGTGCAGCATTAAATCACAACCAAACACACTCATGTATTGAGTATAATAAGTCTGTGCATGACTGTTCACGAAGGGACAGTTATTTTCATTTATTCCCCATGGACTGAGGTTGCATCTCTGTGTTTGAACGTGTACAAGTCGTGGTAAATACAGACAAACACGCTTGACATTATATCACACTCCCTGTGTCCTGTTTAGTCAAACTTCCACAACAACAGATGTGTCATAGGGCGATTCTAAGTGGTCATAGCATCAGAGAGATGCTCGAGAGACTCTTGATAATCCTGGTGGTCGTGACTTGCTTTACTTGGTGCATCAAACCCAACCCTGCTCTACTATAAGTAGTTACTTGATCCTCAGACCAGGATGCACTCAATATGTACATATTACGAGTTAGAAACACATATCTCAGGCTGGCTGTATATGTGATACATTCATGTACACTCTTCAAAAAAAGAAACGCACAGGTAGTGTTTTAGTAAATTTATTGTACCTAATAAAGTCGATATATTTGATTTAATATCATAGATACAAATATGAAATTTTGAAGCTGGATAGTCACATGTTGTCGTTGTACAAAAACATTGAAAATTGTTCATTGTCACGTCACATTAGGTGACGTGGTTGCGCTGAACTCAGTATCTCGTGTGACCGCCCAGGGCAGCAATCACAGCTCTGCATCTCCTCGGCAATCAGGGATAAGTGTACGAATTCTGTCCTGCGGAATTCTGTGCCATTCGGCTTGTGACGTGTTGGCAAGTTGTGGGATTGTCTGCGGCGTGTTCTGACGTTGACGTACACGTCGATCGAGTTCATCCCAGAGGTGTTCGATTGGGTTGAGATCTGGAGATCTCGGCGACCAGGGCAAGCCGTTGATGTTGGCATTATGAAGGTAGTCTACCGTGACAAGAGTTGTGTGCGGTGGAGCCTTGTCCTGTTGAAGCAGCTCCCTCTGGCGGTCAATGATTGGAAGAAGGTGAGGTTGAAGAATTTGATTCCTGTAGCGATTTGTTGGCCAAATTCCCTGATCCACAACCAAGTCAGATCTCGTGGTGTAGGATATGGCCCCCACACTATGACACTACCGCCACCGAAATTGTCGAATTCACGTACACAATGTGGGGCAAAACGTTCATTTCGACGTCCATAAACACGTTGTCTTCCATCTCGCCGGTGAAGAAGAACTCATGATTCATCGCTAAACCACACTCGTCTCCAGTTTCTCACATTCTAAGGCTGTAAGGTATGGCACCCACGCAAGCGTCGCTGAGGATGGATCTGTTACAAAGCAGGGACGATAACTAGTCTTCTGGGTTGGATTTCAGCCTCATGGGGATGGTTCCTGACAGTCTGGTCCGATATCCTCCTCAAACCAGAGATGCGTCCTGCAGTCTCTGTAGATGTGGCATTGCGATGACGTAGGTGGAACTGTCGAATGTAGTGATCCTGTGCAGGGGAGGTAACTCTTTGTCGGCCGGTTCTTTGACGGTCTGCAGTGGAATTGAACTGTGTGTATCGGTCCCAAAGGCGGCACATGGTGCTGTGGTGGACGCTGAAGTGGCGTGCAACAGAAGATTGCAATTCCCCTCTTCGGATACGTCCTATGGCGATGTCCCGATGGGCAGCGCTGAGTCTCGGCATTTTCAAACACGAAAAATGTTGACATTTTTTAACAAGTGTGAAAACAATGCCGTTTAAGACATTGCAAATCGACAAAGCTGCCTTTTGACGCACCGTTTGTCGAATATCACACTATGTTCAGCGAGATATGTCGACTTTCCAGCGACTTGGCCAGAGATATCGACCACAGCTGTAGGATGGACCTCATCTTGATGGTTAACTCAAAGTGTTCAAAGGTGATGTTGTTTTTAGGCTATTCGTAAAACCGTGTGCATTTAAGATCTGTCGTCACATTAAATCTCAGTATGATAATGCCTATCATATCACAGCTCGTATGTCAATGGACGTTATGGTAAATGGACACTTCCAAGTCTTGTCAGTTTCAGTCTTGAATCCAATCTCATTGAACATCTGGGGCTGTCGGGTAGCCTAGTGGTTAAAGCGTTCGCTCGTCACGCCGAAGACCCGGGTTCGATTCCCGACATGGGTACAATGTGTGAAGCCCATTTCTGCCTTGATATTGCTGAAATATTTTGCTAAGAGCGGCGTTTAATCTGAGTTTGTTATAATGATTTGATACCTCGGAGTGACGACCATTCGACCATTTTCCTTGTTCATGGCAAAATTCATGTTCAACAGATTGCAGGAGCATCTTGAACGAGTTTCCCGAAGCTGAAGACGGAATTTACCGGATCAAGCCGACAGATGGGAAGGGGTTATTTCTGACCTACTGTGACTTGACCCAACACGGTGGAGGGTCTGAGCTCTACACTCTGGTCGGGGGGGGGACTACGTATACTCAGGGACGGCTGGTGAGCATGTTAAATTTGAGATTCACTTGAATTTACATATCAAATCTTATCAAAGCATGTTGTGAGGCTTTGTATCGATGTACGGACCCTAAAAGTCGTTCCTGCCAGGTGACATCATACATACATCCATAATTTTAGCACACACACGCTCCACCACTACGCACACACACGCTCCACCACTACGCACACACACGCTCCACCACTACGCACACACAAGCTCCACCCCTACGCACACACACCACTCCTGTCAAGAGTAACACCGACACCGAAGATTTGAAAGATGCATTGCTGGAAAGTTGTATGCTGTTAACCACAAACGTTAAGGAATGGAGTGGGCATTGTGTCATAGAAGAAGGCAGACAGTGTTGTGACCATGTTCAGTGACGAATGCTAGTGCCTTCTCGACCTACGAGTTGACCATAGTCGTCAAACTGAGTCAAAGGTAGAAAACACACGTTATTACAGCCAATATGATGTCATGAACATCGAACCACGCAATTGAGATACGATGATGTGCATCAACCAAGTCAGCGAGCATGACCACCTGATCCCGTTAGTCGCCTTTTTACGGCAAGCATGGGCTGCTAAAGCCCTATTCTACACCTCATCTTCACGGGTCGCCCGACATTATATAAGTTCCCCCACAACTGTGTGCACTGCTTATGTGTACGTGTTTGTATGTGTACTGCTTGTATGTACGTGTTTCTGTGTGTACTGCTTGTATGTACATGTTTCTGTGTGTACTGCTTGTATGTACGTGTTTCTGTGTGTACTGCTTGTATGTACGTGTCTCTGTGTGTACTGCTTGTATGTACGTGTTTCTGTGTGTACTGCTTGTATGTACGTGTTTCTGTGTGTACTGCTTGTGTGTACGTGTTTCTGTGTGTACTGCTTGTATGTACGTGTTTCTGTGTGTACTGCTTGTATGTACGTGTCTCTGTGTGTACTGCTTGTATGTACGTGTTTCTGTGTGTACTGCTTGTATGTACGTGTTTCTGTGTGTACTGCTTGTATGTACGTGTTTCTGTGTGTACTGCTTGTATGTACGTGTCTCTGTGTGTACTGCCTGTATGTACGTGTTTCTCTGCCTCCTGCTTGTATCTACGTGTTTGTATGTGTACTGCTTGTATGTACGTGTTTCTTTGTGTACTGCTTGTATGTACGCGTTTCTGTGTGTACTGCTTGTATGTACGTGTTTCTGTGTGTACTGCTTGTATGTACGTGTCTCTGTGTGTACTGCCTGTATGTACGTGTTTCTCTGCCTCCTGCTTGTATCTACGTGTTTGTATGTGTACTGCTTGTATGTACGTGTTTCTGTGTGTACTGCTTGTATGTACGTGTTTCTGTTTGTACTGCTTGTATGTACGTGTTTCTGTGTGTACTGCTTGTATGTACGTGTCTCTGTGTGTACTGCCTGTATGTACGTGTTTCTCTGCCTCCTGCTTGTATCTACGTGTTTGTATGTGTACTGCTTGTATGTACGTGTTTCTTTGTGTACTGCTTGTATGTACGCGTTTCTGTGTGTACTGCTCGTATGTACGTGTTTCTGTGTGTACTGCTTGTATGTACGTGTCTCTGTGTGTACTGCTTGTATGTACGTGTGTCTGTGTGTACTGCTCGTATGTACGTGTTTCTGTGTACTGCTTGTATGTAAGTATTTCCTTGTCTACTAATTGTATATGAATGTTTCTGTGTGTGCTGCTTTTATGTTCGGAAAACGACTTTCCAGATTTACTAGTCCATACTGCCATGGCTCAAAACCTATGTACTGCTTGTATGTACGTGTGTCTGGGGGTACTGCTTGTATGTACATTTTACCAAAACGTCAATAAAATGAAGAATGCCTGACCACTGGAAGAAAACTGGTGTTTGATGGTTTCCAGGGTTAGGAGCAGGTCTGATGTCAGGTACTGGGACAGACTCTACGTGAATTTGCATAGCTTGACTAAAGGTGCTTTTAGCAACCAGATGATCACTTGGTACATCAGAGAAAGTTCTTTTTTGTGAAACACAAGTATCTAGTTGCGACGATACTCTGCATCAGACTCCGAGTCAGGTGTTTTAGCGTTACCACCAATGACTCATGAGATCCAATCTTTTCCTTTGGTATGGCGATATGTCATAGTAACACAATTGACTCCTTTTGGAATCAGCCTTTGTGTTTCTCTTTCTTTCACATTTCAGATCTCTAGTATGAGTCAATCATGATTGCGAAGCAAGTCAATCCTCAGACGTCTACCCATGAGTAGCTGGGAAGGAGACGATCCTATCTCACTTAATAGAGTGGTGCGCTAAGCAAGATGAGACCAATAGCCTTTATGAATATTCAATTCCATATTGCCTGTATCTATTGGCGTAGATCAAATAAGATGGCATTGGGTGTCCATTTCGAAATCAATAACATTGATAACCATCGCATTAGTAACAGGGGGCACGGGTGGCCCAGTCGTCTAAGGCGCCGCGATTCGCTGTGCAGAGTTGCGTCCCTTGGGCACGCCAGAAACCTATGATTGTGGGTTGGAATCCCGGTTCGCCCTGATTATGTTTCTAGGTTTGTTAGCACCATACCCGTACTCGTGGGTTTCACCGAAGTGGTAAACGTCTGAGACCTGCATCAATTCGTGCTTTCCTCCTACATTAATATTGTTAAAAGCGGCGTTAAACCCAACTCACTCACTCACATTAGTAACATTCACAAACTTTGAAATTATAACTATAACATTAACAACGTTGATCATTTTTAGTTGCCAGAAAATTCCGGGGATATCCCGATTTACACCACACCAACTGCATATTTTTCAAGAAGAAGAGTCCTGGCATGTGTGTGAGTCCGTATATACGTGTGTGTTTATGAGATGGAAATAGAAACCGTCTTCCGTCTAATATACACATAATCTGAAGTTTCGTGTCGATAAGGTTTTCGGGAAAGTATACCACTGATACTATTCGACATTTAGACTCTATTATATCCGCAATGAAATTGTTATTCACATCAAAAGCACCATGGTCAATACACCGTGTTTACAGAAGACGCCACCATGTGCCACACGATCTTGTACTCTGATGAGAGGAGCAGGACGCCATACCAAGGGCTGTCATTGTCAACCTGGTGAAAACAAGATATTGACTAATGGGTACTAATGGGTACTTACACAGGGGTGGTTACACACGATACTGACTGTAATGCTCTGTGTGGAAGCAGTTGGAGAACATGATGGGTACTTACAAAGGGGTGGTTACACAAGACACTGACTGTAATGCTCTGTGTGGCAGCAGTTGGAGAACATGATGGGTACTTACACAGGGGTGGCTACACACGATACTAACTGTAATGCTCTGTGTGGCAGCAGTTGGAGAACATGATGGGTACTTACACTGGGGTGGTTACACACGATACTGACTGTAATGCTCTGTGTGGCAGCACTTGGAGAACATGATGGGTACTTACACAGGGGTGGTTACACAAGATACTGACTGTAATGATCTGTGTGGCAGCAGTTGGAGAACATGATGGGTACTTACACAGGGGTGGTTACACAAGATACTGACTGTAATGATCTGTGTGGCAGCAGTTGGAGAAATGATGGGTACTTACACAGGTGTGGTTACACAAGATACTGACTGTAATGCTCTGTGTTGCAGCAGTTGGAGAAATGATGGGTACTCACACAGGTGTGGTTACACAAGATACTGACTGTAATGCTCTGTGTGGCAGCAGTTGGAGAACATGATGGGTACTTACACAGTGGTGGTTACACACGATAATGACTGTAATGCTCTGTGTGTGGCAGCAGTTGGGGGACATGATGGGTACTTACACAGGGGTAGTTACACAAGATACTGACTGTAATGCTCTGTGTGGCAGCAGTTGGAGAAATGATGGGTACTTACACAGTGGTGGTTACACACGATACTGACTGTAATGCTCTGTGTGGCAGCAGTTGGAGAAATGATGGGTACTTACACAGGTGTGGTTACACAAGATACTGACTGTAATGATCTGTGTGGCAGCAGTTGGAGAACATGATGGGTACTTACACAGGGGTGGCTGCACACGATACTAACTGTAATGCTCTGTGTGGCAGCAGTTGGAGAACATGATGGGTACTTACACTGGGGTGGTTACACACGATACTGACTGTAATGCTCTGTGTGTGGCAGCAGTTGGAGAACATGATGGATACTTACACAGTGGTGGTTACACACGATACTGACTGTAATGCTCTGTGTGTGGCAGCAGTTGGAGAACATGATGGGTACTTACACAGTGGTAGTTACACACGATACTGACTGTAATGATCTGTGTGGCAGCAGTTGGAGAACATGATGGGTACTTAAACAGGGGTGGTTACACACGATACTGACTGTAATGATCTGTGTGGCAGAATTTGGAGAACATGATGGGTACTTACACAGGGGTGGTTACACAAGATACTGACTGTAATGATCTGTGTGGCAGCAGTTGGAGAACATGATGGGTACTTACACAGGGGTAGTTACACACGATACTGACTGTAATGCTCTGTGTGGCAGCAGTTGGAGAACATGATGGATACTTACGCAGGGGTGGTTACACACGATACTGACTGTTATACTCTGTGTGGCAGCAGTTGGAGAACATGATGGGTACTTACACAGGGGTAGTTACACACGATACTGACTGTAGTGCTATGTGTGGCAGCATTTTTGAGAACATGATGGGTACTTACACAAGGGTGGTTACACAATATACTGAGTGTAATGATCTCTGTGGCAGCAGTTGGAGAACATGATGGGTACTTACAGAGGGTGGTTACACACGATACTGACTGTAATGCTCTGTGTGGCAGCAGTTGGAGAAAATGAGTGATACTTACACATGGGTGGTTACACAAGATACTGACTGTGTTGCTCTGTGTTGCAGAAGTTGGAGTACATGATGGGTACTTACACAGGGGTAGTTACACACGATACTGACTGTAGTGCTCTGTGTGGCAGCAGTTGGAGAACATGATGGGTACTTACACAGGGGTAGTTACACACGATACTGACTGTAGTGCTCTGTGTGGCAGCAGTTGGAGAACATGACGGGTACTTACACAGGGGTGGTTACACAAGATACTGACTGTAGTGCTCTGTGTGGCAGCAGTTGGAGTACATGATGGGTACTTACACAGGGGTAGTTACACAAGATGCTGTCTGTAATGCTCTGTGTGGCAGCAGTTGGAGTATATGATGGGTACTTACAGAGGGTGGTTACACACGATAATGACTGTAATGCTCTGTGTGTGGCAGCAGTTGGGGGACATGATGGGTACTTACACAGGGGTGGTTACACAAGATACTGACTGTAGTGCTCTGTGTGGCAGCAGTTGGAGAACATGATGGGTACTTACACAGGGGTAGTTACACACGATACTGACGGTAATGCTCTGTGTGGCAGCAGTTGGAGAACATGATGGGTACTTACACAGTGGTGGTTACACAAGATACTGACTGTAATGCCCTGTGTGACAGCAGTTGGAGAACATGATGGGTACTTACGCAGGGGTGGTTACACAAGATACTGACTGTAATGCTCTGTGTGGCAGCAGTTGGAGAAATGATTGGTACTTACACAGTGGTGGTTACACACGATACTGACTGTAATGCTCTGTGTGGCAGCAGTTGGAGAACATGATGGGTACTCAGACACGTGTGGTTACACAAGATACTGACTGTAATGATCTGTGTGGCAGCAGTTGGAGAACATGATGGGTACTTACACAGTGGTGGTTACACACGATACTGACTGTAATGCTCTGTGTGTGGCAGCAGTTGGAGAACATGATGGATACTTACACAGTGGTGGTTACACACGATACTGACTGTAATGCTCTGTGTGTGGCAGCAGTTGGAGAACATGATGGGTACTTACACAGGGTTGTTACACACGATACTGACTGTAATGCTCTATGTGGCAGCAGTTGGAAAAAATGAGTGATACTTACACAGGGGATGGTTAAACAAGATACTGACTGTAATGCTCTGTGTGTGGCAGCAGTTGGAGATCATGATGGGTACTTACACAGGGGTGGTTACACACGATACTGACTGTAATGCTCTGTGTGTGGCAGCAGTTGGAGAACATGATGGGTACTTACACAGGGTTGTTACACACGATACTGACTGTAATGCTCTGTGTGGCAGCAGTTGGAAAAAATGAGTGATACTTACACAGGGGGTGGTTACACACGATACTGACTGTAATGATCTGTGTGGCAGCAGTTGGAGATCATGATGGGTACTTACACAGGGGTGGTTACACACGATACTGACTGTAATGCTCTGTGTGGCAGCAGTTGGAGAAAATGAGTGATACTTACACAGGGGTGGTTACACACGATACTGACTGTAATGCTCTGTGTGGCAGCAGTTGGAGAACATGGTGTTACAAAGTAACCTTTGAAAGTTAAAAAGAATACTGTCATTTACCCAACGTGTTTTTATTATCCTAGGATATATTGGATCTTTAAATACTTGTTATATATAAAGCAAATGATTTTTCTACACATAGATTCATCAGATCTCACACGATGACCAAAACGCAAGAAATGGAATAATACATGACTGTGATATTGGTAAGATTATCTGGAATACTGGATTGGTTTGTGCCGTCGGTCAAATGTCCACTTAGCATCCACAACAACTGCTTCTACAATAAGCTTAAATCACTGTTATTCATCTGTCATAGAGCAATAGTATATATATGTTATCCAATTCACTGAGTACATATACACGTATTCACACACAAATGAGCACACTCATAAAATCGGGATAAACAAACAGACATTCGATGTACGAGTGTAGATGAGATAGGATAGTTATTCCCTATCACAATGTTCAGACATTACTTAAATGAAGACTTGTAAATGAGGACATCTGACCTTTAAACGTGATTTTATTTTGTTAAATGTTGGACAATGATTATACAATTGTTAACCAAGTGGTAGACAATGTGTAGATAAGAGTCAGACAATTGATAGACAAGTGCGTGCATTGGGAGGAGAAGGATGCTAGAGAGGACCGGGCTTATGGCCCACTTCGGTTACAGCTGAAACTTACTTCACTTGGTATTGTTTGTCAGACCAATGTACAAGTACCAATACACATGTAATGCAGCATATTAATATCACGAGGGTTACAGTCACGTGACTCATATTCATATTTCATGTGCAGAGTATTTTGATTGACAGCTAAGTCTGCCTTTAAATATAAAGTACTCAACACTCAAGCATACATTCAAATTGGATGGCATACAGTCTGTGTCAACAGCATGGTGTTCCGACTTTGTCTCTGTGTGGTCTTGCTGTGTGCTTGTGGATATGCTAACATATCCAGTGACTACTGTCAGGTTCTGGACAACTACGACACCTTTAAGTCATCCATGGACAACTTTCTGGCTTCCAGGGATGAAACCTGTGGGACCACGGACATGCGCAGAGGTGAGTAACTAGCAGCCGTCACTTTGCCATCCCACACACGGCATCCGTACCATGTTAGTGTTGTCTTCCAATTACTCTGTGTTCCAGCTTATCAACAAGTGCTTGATCTGATCCAGACCTATTTTACTCACATCGAATGTGTCCCATCTTTGAGTACTGAAGAGCTTATCTTAAGTGGGTTTGCAAACATCTTTACAGCACTGACCACGTAAAGGCTGCTCCAGGCCTAGTGACATGGCTGTGGTATTGGTACTGACGTGTATCATGTTTAGGAGATAAAAGTAACCGTGGGTTCGGTTACAAAATCCCATCAACATCATCTACAGTAACCTAGTACGTGTGTATCCTTTCTACGAAGGATCATGCGCGAATACTTTGTTGACAGAATTGAGTAAAGTTGTTGTCTGCAATAACAGAAACACAGAAAATAACAATAAAGTGTGCTTTGTTCTGCTCGAAATTTGATTTTAACATCAGTATAATTTATTTAGCACAACTAGTTTATTAGTCAACAAAATCTACTTCACCACAAGCCCCACTTTTGAAATCATAACGCTCGTTGTGACGCAAAAAGCATGACGTTAGTCAGCTACAACAAGGCGAAAAGTTCAAGCTCTCTGTTGTCCCTGAAACATGAAATACACTTTCTTTGTTGATTTCCTTCGTTTTTTTGCCCAACACATAGTAACCACGACTGATTTTGTAACCTGTAACTACATATTGATATGTTTGTATGCCTACCGACTATGACTGAGAAAGAAGTATTTTTTTTAAATATGACCTTCTGCAGTGATGCTGCAGTCATATCAACTGTTTCAGTCAGAGTTTGATATAATGATTTGAAACCTCTGAGTGACCAATCAGAATTGACCAATTTCCTTGTTCATGCAAAATTCATGTTTAATAGATTGCAGGAGCATCCTGAACGAGTTTCCCGAAGCTGAAGATGGGGTTTACCGGATTAAGCCGACAGACGGGAAGGGGTCATTTCTGGCCTACTGTGACATGACCCAACACGGTGGAGGATGGCTGGTGAGTTGGAGACACTATTTGCAGCATGACATTCCTCCTTCATTGTGTTTGCTATTGGTGTTTCATTAACTTGTCAAATGGGGTAACAGCTTTTATTACCATATTTCTCTATATTTTGACCATCCGACTTTGAAACTTTACTGTACAGGTTTTTCAAAGGCGACAGGATGGGTCTGAAGATTTCTATCGAACCTGGTTTGAATACATGGATGGATGTTGAAACCTCACAAGAGAATTTTGGCTTGGTGAGTACAAACTGCAATTCGTCCTGAATAAATATTTAGCGTATCTGTGACGTCATTCCCATATGTGTCTGTGGTATGTGTGTGTATGCGTGTGCGCGCGTGTGTGTCTGCGTTTGTGTGTGCGCGGGCCCGCACGTGTGTCTGCGTTTGTGTGTGTGTGTGTGTGTGTGTGTGAGAGAGAGAGAGAGAGAGAGAGAGAGAGAGAGAGAGAGAGAGAGTGTGTGTGTGTGTGTGTGTGTGTGTGTGTGTGTGTGTGTGTGTGTGTGTGTGTGTGTGTGTGTGTGTGTGTGTGTGTGTGTGCGTGAGATAACGACCTAATATGTTCCTGTCTCCAGCTCTGTGTGTGAGTGAGTGAGTGATAGCATTATAACAGCCATAAAGCAAGGGGTATGTACACGTGTGTTTTGTGTGCAGTGTTTGTGTGTTTTTATGTGTACGTGTGGGGTAGGAAAATACATTGATACGAGGAACCGCATGGAACAAAATGTTGTGGAGAGAACAATTAGTGATGGTGATTGTAGTCAAACGTCCCTTGCGAAGGTCAGCTACCATCAATGACGCGTATGTCCGCCGTTGGAATCGATAGCGGCCTGGGATATCTCCTGTCCAGGTAGAGACTAGTATGTGAGTCACATCCTGGAGCATGGTAGCCCACTCGGCCTTCAACGCAAATGCCAACTGCTGCAACGTCTGTTGGTGTGGTTGAGCCGTCGGCGTAGCCATCTATCAAATTTATCCCACAGATGCCTTATCGGGTTCAAATCCGGTGATCTGGAGTACCAGTGAAAAACATCAACTTTGTTGTTGTGTAGAGAGGCTCTTGTGATCCGTGCTGTATGCGGTCGAGCGTTGTCCTGCTGGAATACACCGTTGCCGTAGGCTGCAATTGGGAGGACGTGTGGATGGAGAATTTCGTTGACGAATCCTTGAGCCATAAGAGTGCGCTGGATATGGACCCAATTTATCCTGCCATGATGAGAGAAAGCCATCCACATCATAACTCTACCCCAACCAAACCTGTCCACTTTCTGTATGCAGTTTCCGGCATAACGTTCTCACCGACGTCTGTAGATCCGTGCTCTTCCATCCCCTCGCTAAGAGGAGAAATCTTGATTCGTTTCTGGACCAGACATCTCTCCATCGCAGGTGAGGCCATACCCTGTGTTGACGACACCAATGCAGTCGTTGTTGAACATGTTGTCGATTCAATATGAGACGTCTTGCTCGTGGACCTGTTGCTTTTGAACGGTTTTGTACACTCTGGTCGGCGAAACTGCTCCGTCCGGGTATTTGGGATGCGGTTGAGGTGGCTGTGGTTGTCCTTTCACGAAGGTGGCGCAGTCGGATGTAGTGATCTGGGGCGGGCTGCAGTATTTTGCTCATGACGCTGCACCCGTATGTTTCCCCACATTGGTAAAATTGATTTATCATATAATGGGTAGGTTTCTCGGCAGGATAAAGCCAACGGATAAAAACGATATCCGTTGGGGTCATATGCGGATAAAGATGCAAATATCAAAGGTCAAGTAGGGACTACTTTTACTGTTTATAAACAAACATGGCGTTGCCCTTGTCATTCGGCGATCGAGTCAGAATTAACCATCGGGAATATGGATAAACTACAGGGATAATTGCTATCATTATCAAAAGAACAGTCATATAAACTGAAAATCAGTGTCTAACTGTGACGTAGCTAAGGCATTTTGGCAACTTTGGCGATATAAATTTCGAAACAATTTTGCGAGGGCACGAGGCCTAGCCAAGCGGGATCAGTAACCATATCTGCAGCTTGAAACCTTCTCCACACATTAAAAAAGATTGGATTTGGCCGAAATATGTTTGAATTGTTACCTTGTTTCGTTTTGTCGCTGTGTGTACATCTGACTACACTTCCTAACGTTATGACAGGACCGACCGACTGTCAACAACGTCTGACCGTGGCCGTGACGTCTCATTGACTAGGGTTAGAGTAGCTTCCCTTTGACAAAGGGCAGTTACTCTAGCGGACAGACCGATGGATTGCCGCGAAAGGCAATTAAAAACAATTGTTGTTTTGCGTATATGTTGCTTCGCCACTGTATAAGAAACAGATTTCAGTTGGAACTATATTGGTTTCTGTCACTGTCCGACTGACACATCACTTACCCTTTGACGTAATAAATATTAATGCGCGCATTCCAGGAAAACTCGCAATGTTTCGGTAATGTTTGTGAGAGAGGGAAAGCGATTTTGAAGCACAGAATTAAAGAATGACATTATATGATAAAGAGGTTATCACGCTTGTGTGTTTGGGGATGGTAAATATCCTGTATTAGGAACAAACACTATGTATTTAGCTCGCCAAGGCTCGCTAAATCCAATGTTTATTCCTAATGCAGGATATTTACCATCCCCAAACACACTCGCGTGATAACCTCTATGTATCGTGTCCCATCATAGTGTTGCTGGAATATTGCTACACACAGTGCTAATCTGTAATTATTCACCCAGTTCCTTGATACAAGCGTTTCCATCCATCGTAATTGCGTGATTGTTTAGTTTTAAATTAATATAATGTGTGACTGGCGTCTCAAGGCCTACGGTAGAAAGTACAGTCTAGTCATATTTCAGGAAATGAGAAGATACACAGACTGACGAAGCAGAAAACCTATGAGCTGCGGATCGACCTGGTGAACAAATCGGGAAGTCACTTCTATGCCGAGTACAACAGCTTCCATCTGGGCAGCATGTCTGAGTTCTACACTCTGTTCGTGGGGAACTACTCAGGGACGGCTGGTGAGAACGTTGCATATTTTAAACAGTTTGATTTTAAATTGAAAGTCAGTTTTATGGGTGTTAGAAAGTTATGCAATCTCTTTAAATATACACAAGTTAATTTGTCTTATTGAAGTGGTTTAAGTACAGGAAAGTAAACATTTCCGTCATGAACCTATGAGACTCAACCGATACCACATCGTTCCTCATTTCTGCTGTTAACGAAAACTTCGCCTTTATTTTGTCATTTTGAGACATTCCAACATAGATTCACGTTTGGTTTCACTTTAAATTGACATATCAAATCTTATCCAAGCACAAGATTGGGAGACATTGCATCGATGAATACAGTGTATCCTACTTGATGACATCATTTGCATATGTATTGGATTGATTTATCGCATCACTAACATTAGCAAGTATATGATAAATGAAATGTCTATATCTCTTTGGAAGGTATGAACCCTTACACACCATGAAGCACATGAAACTGTCCACAATCTTTCATACTCCAAAATCCGTAAATTAATAAGAGTAGATTATCTACTAAAAGATACAGTAATACAACGATATTCATTGGTCTCCGTTCATTTTCAGGAGACAAGATGTTGTATCATAACAACAGCAGATTCAGTGCCAAGAACCTGGATCTGGATACATCCTCCGGGAACTGTGCTGTTTCTAATACAGGGGCGTGGTGGTACAAGAGCTGCACCAGCTCAGAACTCAATCGGCTGCACGGCAAAACACTTCACTGGAGGGGTTTGTCAGGTGTAACATCTTCATCCATGAAAATCCGACCTCTCAACTAACTCATGATTGTTTGGTTCGTTATTTCCGAAATGTAAAACACAAACCTATCCATTTGTATAATTAGCGTGAATATATATCTTGTAGTTAAGTTGCAAATCGTAATTTGTCAATCACTCTCACACTCTCAAAGGAACTAATATTTTCATGTTTTGTGTTTGTCATACCAGTTCACTAATTTATCAAGTGGTGCACGGTCCTGTCGAGGTACTAGTATTAGTTCCGTATTTGAAGTAGTATCTAAAAGCTGAACTCGCATATTGGTGTTACATAGTCATGTAAACATAGTATTACTTTATACAAGAACCGTGTGTTGTTTAGACTGCTGACACATTTCGAGAAAGGCACGATTGAAAGGATGAACACTTACATTATGATTTTGTAGACTTACACAGTAAGAGAAACACGGTTTATTTAGTCCACTAATGTGTTCTAAGAAACGGGATTAAGATGAGAAGTGATTTTTACTTTAAACGTAGGCAACAATTCCTCACAACTGAATAAACCCATTTCCTTATCTTATATTCTGTTGAACACTTGCGCCGCAGCTCAAAGAGGAAACTGGCATCAACGTGTGAGTAAGGTAGGTATTTACAGTGGGCATTGCAACATACAAGAAGGCAGTCAATGGTGCATATTCAGAGACGAATGCTAGTGCCGTCTAAGGTAGAAAGCACACGTAATTACACAGCTTAGATAATTACTACTGAAATACTGGCTACGGATCACCAGCAACCAGGTTAGACCACTGGGGATCATGCACCTGATAACTGCACTCCCTGCACTCAATGGTCAGGGTGTTTTCACTCAGTACTCAATCATCAATGCAACTCCTACATTTAAAATACTTACATTTCACCTGTGAAGAGCTGAGTTAGAACTGGTTTTCAGCAACCCATTTTGTCATAAGTGTATCGTCGATGCATAGTCCGAGGCTCCTGGTGTCTGTCACTGGCTGGTCTTGCCCAGAATCGATGATGTGCAAACCGCTGTCATATTGAACGTTCCTGACAAAAAAAACCAAAAAACTCCAACAAATCTTTCTATAGTTGGTCTATGCATGTCTATTGGAATTAAAACGAAGGGACAGTCGATTTCATTTCCAACTTTTGGAAATGAACGTGAATATGTATGCTTGAATGTGTAGAGGTCGAGATAAAGTCGTACAAAGTTGCTTGACATTATATTTGTTTATTTGTTTGTTTGTTTGTTTGTTGTTTAACGCAGCACTCAGCAATATTCTAGCTATATGACGGCGGTCTGTAAATAATCAAGTCTAGACCCGACAAATCAAGTGATTGGTGTCACGCAACTGGGATCGATGACATGTATCAACCAAGTCAGCAAGTATGACCACCCGATCCCGTTAGTCGGCTTTTAAGACAAGTATGGGTTGCTGAAGACCTGTTCTATCCCGGATCTTCACGGGCCGCTTGACATTATATAACACGACTATTGTCAATAGTAGCATTCTTTGGTGCGTTTAGTCAAACTTCTACCACAACGTTTGCGTCATACAGCGACTGTATTTGGTCACGGCATTTGAGTGGCAGCAGTTGGAGAACAAGATGGGTACTTACACAGTGGTGGTTAAACACGATACTGACTGTAATGATGTGTGAAGCAGCAGTTGGAGAACATGATGGGTACTTAGAAAGGGATGGTTACACAAGATACTGACTGTAATGCTCTGTGTGGCAGCAGTTGGAGAACATGATGGGTACTTACAAAGGGGTGGTTACACAAGATACTGCCTGTAATGCTCTGTGTGGCAGCAGTTGGAGAACATGATGGGTACTTACACAGGAGTGGTTACACACGATACTGACTGTAATGCTCTGTGTGGCAGCAGTTGGAGAACATGATGTGTACTTACACAGGGGTGGTTACACACGATACCGACTGTAATGCTCTGTGTATGGCAGCAGTTGGGGAACATGATGGGTACTTACACAGGGGTGGTTACACACGATACTGAATGTAATGCTCTGTGTGTCAGCAGTTGGAGAACATGATGGGTACTTACACAGGGGTGGTTACACACGGCACTGACTGTAGTGCTCTGTGTGGAAGAAATTCGAAGATATGATTGGTACTTACACAAGGGTGGTTACACACGATACTGACTAAAATGCTCTGTGTCCCAGCAGTTGGAGAACTTGATGGGTACTTACAAAGGGGTGGTTACACAAGATACTGACTGTAATGCTCTGAGTGGCAGCAGTTGGAGAACATGATGGGTACTTAAACAGGGGTGGTTACACTCGAAACTGACTGTAATGCTCTGTGTGGCAGCAGTTGGAGAACATGATGGGTACTTACAAAGGGGTGGTTACACAAGATACTGACTGTAGTGTTCTGTGTGGCAGCAGTTGGAGAACATGATGGGTACTTACACAGGGTGGTTACACACGACACTGACTGTAGTGCTCTGTGTGGAAGAAGTTGGAGAATATGATTCGTACTTACGCAAGGGGTGGTAACACAAGATACTGACTATAATGCTCTATGTGGCAGCAGTTGGAGAACATGATGGGTACTTACACAGTGGTGGTTACACACGACACTGACTGTAATGTTCTGTGTGGCAGCAGTTGGAGAACATGATGTGTACTTACACAGGGGTGGTTACACACGATACTGACTTTAATGCTCTGTGTGGCAGCAGTTTGAGAACATGACGGGTACTTACACAGGGGTGGTTACACAAGATACTGACTGTAGTGTTCTGTGTGGCAGCAGTTGGAGAACATGATGGGTACTTACACAGGGGTGGTTACACACGGCACTGACTGTAGTGCTCTGTGTGGAAGAAATTCGAAGATATGATTGGTACTTACACAAGGGTGGTTACACACGATACTGACTAAAATGCTCTGTGTCGCAGCAGTTGGAGAACTTGATGGGTACTTACAAAAGGGTGGTTACACAAGATACTGACTGTAATGCTCTGAGTGGCAGCAGTTGGAGAACATGATGGGTACTTAAACAGGGGTAGTTACACTCGATACTGACTGTAATGCTCTGTGTGGCAGCAGTTGGAGAACATGATGGGTACTTACAAAGGAGTGGTTACACAAGATACTGACTGTAGTGTTCTGTGTGGCAGCAGTTGGAGAACACGATGGGTACTTACACAGGGTGGTTACACACGACACTGACTGTAGTGCTCTGTGTGGAAGAAGTTGGAGAATATGATTCGTACTTACACATGGGTGGTTACACAAGATACTGACTATAATGCTCTGTGTGGCAGCTGTTGGAGAACATGATGGGTACTTACACAGTGGTGGTTACACACGACACTGACTGTAATGTTCTGTGTGGCAGCAGTTGGAGAACATGATGTGTACTTACACAGGGGTGGTTACACACGATACTGACTGTAATGCTCTGTGTGGCAGCAGTTGGAGAACATGACGGGTACTTACACAGGGGTGGTTACACAAGATACTGACTGTAGTGTTCTGTGTGGCAGCAGTTCGAGAACATGATGGGTACTTACACAGGGGTGGTTACACAAGACACTGACTGTAGTGCTCTGTGTGGAAGAAGTTGGAGAATATGATTGGTACTTACAGAAGGGGTAGTTACACAAGATACTGACTATAATGCTCTGTGTGGCAGCAGTTGGAGAACATGATGGGTACTTACACAGGGGTGGGTACACCGATACTGACTGTAGAGCTCTTTGTGGAAGAAGTTGGAGAACTTGATGGGTACTTACAAAGGGGTGGTTACACAAGATACTGAGTGTAGAGCTCTTTGTGGCAGTAGTCGGAGAACATGATGGGCACTTACTCAGGGGTGGTTACACAAGATACGGACAGTAGTGCTCTGTGTGGAACAAGTTGGAGAACATGATGGGTACATACACAGGGGTGGTTACATAAGATACTGACTGTAATGATGTGTGTGGCAGCAGTTGGAGAACATGATGGGTACTTACACAAAGATCGTTACACAAGATACTGACTGTAATGCTCTGTGTGGCAGCAGTTGGAGAACATGATGGGTACTTACACAGGGGTGGTTAAACACGATACTGACTGTAATGCTCTGTGAAGCAGCAGTTGGAGAACATGATGGGTACTTACAAAGGGGTGGTTACACACGATAGTGAATGTAATGCTCTGTGTGGCAGCAGTTAGAGAACATGATGGGTACTTACACAGGGGTGGTTACAGAAGATACTAAATGTAGTGTTCTGTCTGGCAGGAGTTGGAGAACATGATGGGTACTTACACAGAGGTGTTTACACTCGACACTGACTGTAATGCTCTGTGTGGAAGAAGTTGGAGAATATGATTGGTACTTACACAAGGGTGGTTACACAATATACTGACTGTAATGCTCTGTGTGGCAGCAGTTGGAGAACATGATGGGTACTTACACAGGGTTGTTACACCGATACTGACAGCAATACTCTGTGTGGCAGCAGTTGGAGAACTTGATGGGTACTTACACAGGGGTGGTTACACAAGATACTGACTGTAGAGCTCCTTGTGGCAGTAGTCGGAGAACATGATGGGCACTTACACAGGGGTGGTTACACAAGAAACTGACATTAGTGCTCTGTGTGGAAGAAGTTGGAGAACATGATGGGTACTTACACAGGGTGGTTACACACGACACTGATTATAGTGCTCTGTTTGGAAGAAGCTGAAGAACATGATGGGTACTTACACAAAGATGGTTACACAAGATACTGACTGTAATGCTCTGTGTGGCAGAATTGGGGAGAACATGATGGGTACTTACACAGGGGTGGTTAAAGACGAAACTGACTGTAATGCTCTGTGTGGCAGCAGTTGGAGAACATTATGGGTACTTACAAAGGGGTGGTTACACAAGATACTGACTGTAATGCTCTGTGTGGCAGCAGTTGGAGAACATGATGGGTACTTACACAGGGGTGGCTAGACACGATACTGACTGTAATACTCTGTGTGGCAGCAGTTTGAGAACATGATGGGTACTTACACAGGGGTGGTTACACACGACACTGACTGTAATGCTCTGTGTGGCAGCAGTTGGAGAACATGATGTTTACTTACACAGGGGTGGTTACACACGACACTGAATGTAATGCCCTATGTGGCAGCAGTTGGAGAACATGATGGGTACTAACACAGGGGTGGTTACACACATTATTGTCTGTAGTGCTCTCTGTGTGGCAGCAGTTGTAGAAAACGATGGGTACTTACACAGGGGAGGTCACACACGATACTGCCCGTGTCGCTCTGTGTGGCAGCAGTTGTAGAACATGATGGGTACTTACACAGGGGTGGTTACACACGATACTGACCATAGTGCTCTGTGTGGCAGCAGTTGGAGAACATGATGGGTACTTACACAGGGGTGGTTACACAAGATACTGACCGTAATGCTCTGTGTGGCAGCAGTTGGAGAACAGGATTTGTACTTACACAGGGGTGGTTACACAAGATACTGACTATAATGCTCTGTGTGGCAGCAGTTGGAGAACAGGATTGGTACTTACACAGGGGTGGTTACACACGATACTGACCGTAATGCTCTGTGTGGCAGCAGTTGGTGAACATAATTGGTACTTACACAGGGGTGGTTACACACGACACTGACTGTAATTCTCTGTGTGGCAGCAGTTGGAGAACATGATGGGTACTTACACAGGGGTGGTTACACACGATACTGACTGTAATGCTCTGTGTGGCAGCAGTTGGAGAACATGATGGGTACTTACACAGGGGTTGTTACACACGATACTGACCATAGTGCTCTGTGTGGCAGCAGTTGGAGAACATGATGGGTACTTACAAAGGGCTGGTTACACACGATACTGACTGTAATGATGTGTGTGGCAGCAGATGGAGAACTTGATGGGTACTTACACAGGGGTCGTTACACACGATACTGACTGTAATGCTCTGTGTGTAAAGGTTGGAGAACATGATGGGTACTTACACAGGGGTGGTTACACACGGTACTGACTGTATTGTTCTGTGTGGCAGCAGTTGCAGAACATAATGGGTATTTACACAGGGGTGGTTACACACGATACTGACTGTAATCCTGTGTATGGCAGCAGTTGGGGAACAAGATGGGTACTTACACAGGGGTCGTTACACACGATACTGACTGTAATGCTCTGTATGGCAGCAGTTGGGGAACAAGATGGGTACTTACACAGGGGTGGTTACACACGATACTGACTGTGTTGCTCTCTGTAGAAGCAGTTGGAGAACATGATGGGTACTTACACAGGGGTGGTTAAACACGATACTGACTATTATACTGTGAGTGACAACAGTTGGAGAACATGATGGGTACTTACACAGGGGTGGTTACACACAATACTGACTGAAATGCTGTGTGTGGCAGCAGTTGGAGAACACGATGGGTACTTACACAGGGGTGGTTACACACGATACTGACTATTATACTGTGAGTGACAACAGTTGGAGAACATGATGGGTACTTACAGAGGGGTGGTTACAAAATATACCTACTGAAATGCTCTGTGTGGCAGCAGTTGGAGAACATGATGTGTACTTACACAGGGGTGGTTACACAAGATACTGACTGTAATGATCTGTGTGGCAGCAGTTGGAGAACATGATGGGTACTTACACAGGCTTGGATACACACGATACTGACTGTAATGATGTGTGTGGCAGCAGTGGGAGAACATGATGGGTACTTACACAGGGGTGGTTACACACGCTACTGACTGTAACGCTCTGTATGGCACCGGTTGATGAAACATGATGGGTACTTACAAAGGGGTGGTTCCACACGGTACTGACTGTAATGCTCTGTGTGGCAGCAGTTGGAGAACATGATGGGTACATACACAGGGGGGGGTACACACGATACTGACTGTAGTTCTCTGTGTTGCAGCAGTTGGAGAACATGATGGGTACTTACACAAGGGTGGTTACACAAGATACTGACTGTAATGCTCTGTGTGGCAGCAGTTAGAGAACATGATGGGTACTTACACAGGGGTGGTTACACACGATACTGACTGTAATGCTCTGTGTGTGGCAGCAGTTGGAGAACATGATGGGTACTTACACAGGGGGGTTACACAAGATACTGACTGTAGTGCTCTGTGTGGCAGCAGTTGGAGAACATGATGGGTACTTACACAGGGGTGGTTACACACGATACTGACTGTAATGCTCTGTGTGGCAGCAGTTGGAGAAAATGAGTGATACTTACACAGGGGTGGTTACACACGATACTGACTGTAATGCTCTGTGTGTGGCAGCAGTTGGAGAACATGATGGGTACTTACACAGGGTGGTTACATAAGATACTGTCTGTTATTCTCTGTGTGTGGCAGCAGTTGGAGAACATGATGGGTACTTACACAGGGTGGTTACACACGATACTGACTGTAATGCTCTGTGTGGCAGCAGTTGGAGAAAATGAGTGATACTTACACAGGGGTGGTTACACACGATACTGACTGTAATGCTCTGTGTGGCAGCAGTTGGAGAACATGGTGTTACAAAGTGACCTTTGTCCTGCTTCTATCGCTGACTATGTCAAGTTGCTTCTGTAATATATTTAGAAGTTAGAAAGAATACTTTCATTTTACCCAACGTGTTTTTATTATCCTAGGATATATTTGATCTTTAAATACTTGTTATATATAAAGCAAATGATTTTTCTACACAAAGATTCATCAGATCTGACACGATGACCAAAACGCAAGAAATGGAATAATACATGACTGTGATATTGGTAAGATTATCTGGAATACTGGATTGGTTTGTGCCGTCGGTCAAATGTCCACTTAGCATCCACAACAACTGCTTCTACAATAAGCTTAAATCACTGTTATTCATCTGTCATAGAGCAATAGTATATATATGTTATCCAATTCACTGAGTACATATACACGTATTCACACACACATGAGCACACTCATAAAATCGGGATAAACAAACAGACATTCGATGTACTTGTGTAGATGAGATAGGATAGTTATTCCCTATCACAATGTTCAGACATTACTTAAATGAAGACTTGTAAATGAGGACATCTGACCTTTAAACGCGATTTCATTTTGTTAAATGTTGGACAATGATTATACAATTGTTAACCAAGTGGTAGACAATGTGTAGATAAGTGTCAGACAATTGATAGACAAGTGCGTGCATTGGGATGAGAAGGATGCTAGAGAGGACCGGGCTAATGGCCTACTTCAGTCACAGCTGAAACTTAATTCATTCGGTATTGTTTGTACGTTCAATGTACAAGTACCAATGCAGCATATAAATATACAAATGGTCACAGTCACGTGACTCATATTCATATTACATGTGCAGAGTATTTTGATTGACAGTAAAGTCTGCCTATAAAAATAAAGTACCCCACAGTCAAGCATACATTCACTCGGATGACATACAGTCTGTGTCAACAGCATGGTGTTCCGACTTTGTCTCTGTGTAGCATTGTTGTGTGCTTGTGGATATGCTAACATATCCGGTGACTACTGTCAGGTTCTGGACAACTACGACACCTTTAAGTCATCCATGGACAACTTTCTGGCTTCCAGGGATGAAACCTGTGGGAACACGGACATGCGCAGTGGTGAGTAACTAGCAGCCGTCACTTTGCCATCCCACACACGGCATTCGTACCATGTTAGTTTTGTCTTCCGATTACTCTGTGTTCCAGCTTATCAACAAGTGCTTGATCTGATCCAGACCTATTTTACTCACATCGAATGTGTCCCATCTTTGAGTACTGAAGAGCTTATCTTAAGTGGGTTTGCAAACATCTTTACAGCACTGACCACGTAAAGGCTGGTCTAGTCCTAGTGACATGGCTGTGGTATTGGTACTGACGTGTATCATGTTTAGGAGATAAAAGTAACCGTGGGTTCGGTTACAAAATTCCATCAACATCATCTACAGTAACCTAGTACGTGTGTATCCTTTCTACGAAGGTTCAAGCGCGAATACTTTGTTGACAGAATTGAGTAAAGTTGTTGTCTGCAATAACAGAAACACAGAAAATAACAATAAAGTGTGCTTTGTTCTGCTCGAAATTTGATTTTAACATCAGTATAATTTATTTAGCACAACTAGTTTATTAGTCAACAAAATCTACTTCACCACAAGCCCCACTTTTGAAATCATAACGCTCGTTGTGACGCAAAAAGCATGACGTTAGTCAGCTACAACAAGGCGAAAAGTTCAAGCTCTCTGTTGTCCCTGAAACATGAAATACACTTTCTTTGTTGATTTCCTTCGTTTTCTTTCCCAACACATAGTAACCACGACTGATTTTGTAACCTGTAACTACATATTGATATGTTTGTATGCCTACCTACTATGACTGAGAAAGAAGTTGGTTTTTTTAATATGACCTTCCGCGTTGATGCTGCAGTCATAATCAACTGTTTCAGTCAGAGTTTGATATAATGATTTGAAACCTCTGAGTGACCAATCAGAATTGACCATTTTCCTTGTTCATGCAAAATTCATGTTTAATAGATTGCAGGAGCATCCTGAACGAGTTTCCCGAAGCTGAAGACGGAATTTACCGGATCAAGCCGACAGATGGGAAGGGGTCATTTCTGGCCTACTGTGACATGACCCAACACGGTGGAGGATGGCTGGTGAGTTGGAGACACTATTTGCAGCATGACTTTCTCCCTTCATTGTGTTTGCTATTGGTGTTCTTTTTATTTGTCAAATTGAGTAACATCGTTTATTAACATATTTCTCTAGATTTTGACAATCTGACACTGAAATTTCAATGTACAGGTTTTTCAAAGGCGACAGGATGGATCAGAAGATTTCTATCGAACCTGGTTTGAATACATGGATGGATTTGGAAACCTCACAAGAGAATTTTGGCTTGGTGAGTACAAACTGCAATTCGTCCTGAAAAAAATATTTAGCGTATCTGTGACGTCATCCCCATATGTGTCTGCGTTTGTGTGTGTGTGTGTGTGAGATAACGACCTAATATGTTCCTATCTCCAGCTCTGTGTGTGAGTGAGTGAGTGAGTAATAGCATTATTATAGCCATAAAGCAAGGGGTATGTGCACGTGTGTTTTGTGTGCAGTGTGTGTGTGTATGTGTACATGTGGGGTAGGAAAATACATTTATACGAGGAACCGCATGGAACAAAATGTTGTGGAGAGAACAATTAGTGATGGTGATTGTAGTCATCTCAGTTATAAGTACATAAAAAAACGTCCCATGCGAAGGTCAGCTACCATCAATAAAGCGTATGTCTGCCGTTTGAATCGATAGCGGCCTGGGATATCTCCTGTCCAGGTAGAGACGAATTTGCGAGTCACATCCTGGAGAATGGTAGCCCACTCGGCCTTCAACGCAAATGCCAACTGCTGCAACGTCTGTTGGTGTGGTTGAGCCGTCGGCGTAGCCGTCTATCAAATTCATCCCACAGATGCCTTATCGGGTTCAAATCCGGTGATCTGGAGTACCAGTGAAAAACATCAACTTTGTTGTTGTGTAGAGAGGCTCTTGTGATCCGTGCTGTATGCGGTTGAGCGTTGTCCTGCTGGAATACACCGTTGCCGTAGGCTGTATTTGGGAGGACGTGTGGTTGGAGAATTTCGTTGATGAATCCTTGAGCCACAAGAGTGCTCTGGCTATGGACCCAATTTGTCCTGCCATGATGAGAGAAAGTCATCCACATCATAACTCTACCCCAACCAAACCTGTCCACTTTCTGTACGCAGTTTCCGGCATAACGTTCTCACCGACGTCTGTAGATCCGTGCTCTTCCATCCCCTCGCTAAGAGGAGAAATCTTGATTCGTTTCTGAATCAGACATCTCTCCATCGCAGGTGAGGCCATACCCTGTGTGGACGACACCAATGCAGTCGTTGTTGAACATGTTGTCGATTCAATATGAGACGTCTTGCTCGTACACCTGCTGCTTTTGAACGGTTTTGTACACTCTGGTCGGCGAAACTGCGCAGTCCGGGTATTTGGGATGCGGTTGAGGTGGCTGTGGTTGTCCTTTCACGTAGGTGGCGCAGTCGGATGTAGTGATCTGGGTCGGGGTGGATACTAAAACCGTGGCTACAGCTGCTCGGGATTCCCCTGCCTGCAAGTAGCCAATGGTGTTTCTTAACCCTTCTGTTAATCTTGGCATGTTGTTGAACTGCCACTGTTCGATTGACGCGGATGTCAGGCAATTATAAACCCTGCACTTTAATACCGTTCATAGTGCTGCTGCACATTCAATGGGTACAGCCCCATGGCCCTTTTGTTAATGCACTGGGTGCGTTTTTCCCAATATTGCTACACACAGTGCTAATCTGTAATCATTCACCCAATCCATCCATCGTAATTGCGTGATTGTTTAGTTTTAAATTAATATAATGTATGACTGGAGTCTCAAGGCCTACGGTAGAAAGTACAGTCGAGTCATATTTCAGGAAATGAGAAGATACACAGACTGACGAAGCAGAAAACCTATGAGCTGCGGATCGACCTGGAGAGCAAATCGGGAAGTCACTTCTATGCCGAGTACAACAGCTTCCATCTGGGCAGCATGTCTGAGTTCTACACTCTGTTCGTGGGGAACTACTCAGGGACGGCTGGTAAGAACGCTAAATATTTTAAGCAACAGTTTGATTTTAAATTGAAAGTCAGTTTTATGGGTGTTAGAAAGTTATGCAATCTCTTTAAATATACACAAGTTAATTTGTCTTATTGAAGTGGTTTAAGTACAGGAAAGTAAACATTTCCGTCATGAAACTATGAGACTCAACCGATACCACATCATTCCTCATTTCTGCTGTTAACGAAAACTTCGCCTTTATTTTGTCATTTTGAAATTGACATATCAAATCTTATCCAAGCATTAGATTGGGAGGCATTGCATCTATGAATACAGTGTATCCTGCTTGATGACATCATTTGCATATGTATTGGATTGATTTATCGCATCACTAACATTAGCAAGTATATGATAAATGAAATGTCTATATCTCTTTGGAAGGTATGAACCCTTACACACCATGAAGCACATGAAACTGTCCACAATCTTTCATACTCCAAAACCCGTAAATTAATAAGAGTAGATTATCAACTAAAAGATACAGTAATACAACGAAATTCATTGGTCTCCGTTCATTTTCAGGAGACTGGATGTTGTATAATAACAACAGCAGATTCAGTGCCAAGAACCTGGATCTGGATGCCGACTCCGGGAACTGTGCTGTTAGTCGTGGAGGGGCGTGGTGGTACAAGAGCTGCACCCACTCAGAACTCAATCGGTTCTACAACAAAACACTTCGCTGGGATGGTTTGTCAGGTGTAACATCTTCATCCATGAAAATCAGACCTCTCAACTAATTCATGATTGTTTGGTTTCGTTATTTCCGAAATGTAAAACACAAACCTATCCATTTGTATAATTAGCGTGAATATATATCTTGTAGTTAAGTAGCAAATCGTAATTTGTCAATCACTCTCACACTCTCAAAGGAACTGATAATGTCATGTTTTGTGTTTGTCATACCAGTTACTAATTTTTAGGCCCAAGTGGTGCACGATCCTGTAGAGGTACTAGTTTCTAGTTCCGTGTTTGAAGTAAGATCTAAAAGCTGAACTCGCACATTGTATTACTTTATACAAGAACCGTGTGTTGTTTAGACTGCTGACACATTTCGATAAAGGCACGATTGAAAGGACGAACACTTACATTATGATTTTGTAGACTTACACAGTAAGAGAAAACACGGTTTATTTAGTCCACTAATGTGTTCTAAGAAACGGGATTAAGATAAGAAGTGATTTTTATTTTAAACGTAGGCAACAATTCCTCCCAACTGAATAAACCCATTTCCTTTATCTTATATTCTGTTGAACACTTGCGCCGTAGCTCAAAGAGGAAACTTGCATCAACGTGTGAGTAAGGTAGGTATTTACAGTGGGCATTGCAACATACAAGAAGGCAGTCAATGGGTTGCTGAAGACCTGTTCTATCCCGGATCTTCACGGGCCGCTTGACATTATATCACACAACTATTGTCAATAATAGCATTGTTTGGTGCGTTTAGTCAAACTTCTACCACAACGTTTGCGTCATACAGCGATTGTAATTGGTCACGGCATTTGAATGATGCTCAAGAGAATCTTAATTTTCCTAAGTTGTCGTGACGTGTTGTGCATTGTGCATTGTGCATCAAACTCCAACCCTTGTTCAACCATAGGTAGGGACTTGAGCTTCAGACAAGAATACATACATAACTTGCATAGCAAAACTAACAACAACACTAACCTCTAAATGTACTATTTGTATGTAAGTGTTTCTGTGTGTACTGCTTGTATGTACGTGTTTCTGTGTGTACTGCTTGTCTGTACGTGTTTCTGTGTGTACTTCTTGTATGTACGTGTTTCTGTGTGTACTGCGTGTATGTACGTGTTTCTGTGTGTACTGCTTGTGTGTGCGTGTGTCTGTGTGTACTGCTTGTATGTACGTGTTTCTGTGTGTACTGCTTGTATGTACATGTTTCTGTGTGTACTGCTTGTATGTACATGTTTCTGTGTGTACTGCTTGTATGTACGTGTTTCTGTGTGTACTGCTTGTGTGTACGTGTTTCTGTGTGTACTGCTTGTGTGTACGTGTTTCTGTGTGAACTGCTTGTGTGTACATGTTTCTGTGTGTACTCCTTGGATGTACGTGTTTCTGTGTGTACTGCTTGTATGTACGTGTTATCGTATGTACTGCGTGTGTGTACGTGTTTCTGTGTGTACTGCTTGCATGCACGTGTTTGTGTGTGTACTGCTTGTGTGTACGTGTTTATGTATGTACAGCTTGTATGTACGTGTTTCTGTGTGTACTGCTTGTATATGCGTGTTTCTGTGTGTACTGCTTGCATGTACGTGTCTCTGTGTGTACGGCTTGTATATACGTTCCTCTGTCTGTACTGCTTGTATGTACGTTTGTCTGTGTCTACTGCTTTTATGTTCCTGTCTCTGTTTACTGCTTGTATGAACGTGTTTGTGTGTGTACTGCTTGTATGTACGTGTTTCTGTGTGTTCTGCTTGAAATGTACGTGTTTCTGTGTGTACTGCTTGTATGTACGTTTTTCTGTGTGTGCTGCTTGAAATGTACGTGTTTCTGTGTGTACTGCTTGTATGTACCTGTTTCTGTGTTCACTGCTTGTATGAACGTGTTTGTGTGTGTACTGCTTGAAATGTACGTGTTTCTGTGAGTACTGCTTGTATGTACGTTTTTCTGTGTGTGCTGCTTGAAATGTACGTGTTTCTGTGTGTTCTGCTTGTATGTACGTGCCTCTGTGGGAACTGCTAGTGTGTACGTTTTTCTATGTCTTCTAATTGTATATTCATGTTTCTGTGGGCACTGATTCTATGTCGTGGAAATCGACTTTCCGCGTAGACTACCATCGTCAACTCACAGCAGTTGTGTATTAATTTAGGTCACCAGCCAAAACAAACGATGACTTTAGGGTTAGCACTCATATGCTATATATAGCTGCAGGATCCAAACGTTATCGCCAAGTAAATAACACCGCGATGACTGCTGGTCACGTACTGTTAGGCAGTTGCTTCACTGGAGCTATACCATGTTCAGAGACAAGTCAAATCGCTTCCAGCAGTGTGCCATAACGCCCGTCCTAACACAGCTCTTCTGTTAATAGAATTGATAACAAACATCCGAACATTGGCATAACGAGGACAAATCTTATCCAAACAACTGATGCCTGATTATTGGAAATTATAATTGGATTATTTGAATGTGAGTGAGTGATAAAAGTGATATTAGAAGTGATATTAGAAGTGATAACACACTTGACGAAGCGAGTGAGCGAGTTGGGTTTTACGATTTAAGCGTCTGGGCTTCACATATACTCATGTTGGGAATCCGATCCGAGTCTGAATAAAATGAAGGCTGCACGGTTACAAAGTCATCGCCCCGTCATTGACGTTGATCTGTTGATCACCGGGCATCAGGCAGTTGCGTCACTGACGTCACACCAAGTTCAGTTAGTCAGTTCAGTCAGTCCAGTCAGTCCGGTCAGTGTCAGTCCAGTCAGTCAGCCAGTCAGTAAAGTCAGTCAGCCAGTCAGTCCGGTCAGTCCAGTCAGTCCGGTCGGTGCGGTCACTCCAAGTCAGTCCGGTCAGTCCGGTCAGTCAAGTCAGTCCAGTCAGTGCAGTCAGCCCGGTCAGTGCAGTCAGCCCAGTCAGTCAGTCAGTCCAGTCAGTCCAGTCAGTCCAGTCAGTCAAGTCAGTCAAGTCAGTCCAGACAGTCAAGTCAGTCAAGTCAGTCAAGTCAGTCCGGTCAGTCAAGTCAGTCCAGACAGTCAAGTCAGTCAAGTCAGTCAAGTCAGTCAAGTCAGTCAGTCCAGACAGTCAAGTCAGTCAAGTCAGTCAGTCCAGTCAGTCCAGTCAGTCCAGTCAGTCAAGTCAGTCAGTCCAGACAGTCAGTCCAGTCAGTCCAGTCAGTCCAGACAGTCAAGTCAGTCCAGACAGTCCAGTCAGTCCAGACAGTTAAGTCAGTCAAGTCAGTCAAGTCAGTCAAGTCAGTCCAGACAGTCAAGTCAGTCAAGTCAGTCAAGTCAGTCAAGTCAGTCCGGTCAGTCAGTCAGTCCAGTCAGTCAAGTCAGTCAAGTCAGTCAAGTCAGTCAAGTCAGTCAGTCCAGTCAGTCCAGTCAGTCAAGTCAGTCAAGTCAGTCAAGTCAGTCAGTCCAGTCAGTCCAGTCAGTCCAGACAGTCAAGTCAGTCAGGTCAGTCAAGTCAGTCAGTCCAGACAGTCCAGTCAGTCCAGTCAGTCAAGTCAGTCAAGTCAGTCAAGTCAGTCAGTCCAGACAGTCAAGTCAGTCAAGTCAGTCAGTCCAGTCAGTCCAGTCAGTCAAGTCAGTCAAGTCAGTCAAGTCAGTCAGTCCAGTCAGTCCAGTCAGTCCAGACAGTCAAGTCAGTCAGGTCAGTCAAGTCAGTCAGTCCAGACAGTCCAGTCAGTCCAGACAGTCAAGTCAGTCAGTCCAGTCAGTCAGTCCAGACAGTCAAGTCAGTCAAGTCAGCCAAGTCAGTCCAGTCAGTCCAGTCAGGCCAGTCAGTCCGGTCAGTCAAGACAATCTGGTCAGTCTGGTCAGTGCTGTCAGTCCAGTCAGTTCGGTCATAACGCCCGTCCTAATACAGCCTAATTCTGTCAATGGCATTTAGGAGAAATGTTAACATCCGAGCACTGTCATGACGAGAACAAATCTCAACCAAACAACTGATGACTGATTATATTATATGTCAATTTTCTTTCTCTCTGTGGCAGGTAACACCTTAAATCTTTGACAGGAGCGGACGGATTGTAGGGCTAGTCGTGGCGTCGGCTACGGCCGCCACATCACCAACGACTACGTTGACATTGAAGTTTCTGTACGTGTTTAAGTGAGAGAGTGGGTGCTTTCTGTCCAAAGCCTGTATGGCTGAGCTACCAAAGTGAGTGAGTGAGTGAGTGAGTGAGTATGTGAGTGAGTGAGTGAGTATGTGTTTGGGTGAGTGAGTGAGTGAGTGAGTGAGTGAGTGAGTGAGTGAGTGAGTGAGTGAGTGAGTGAGTGAGTGTTTAAAAGTATTTAAAATAATTCTAGGGTATGGGATCCAATCTTTTCCCTGTCTCATTCTTAAGTTATCATATGTATTTAAAACTTACCAAGGGTATGGCGATATGTCATAGTAACACATTTGACTCCTTTTGGAATCAATTTGTGTTTCTCTTTCTTTCACATTTCTGATCTCTGGTACGAGTCAATCTTAATTGTCCTCAGTCCTCAGACGTCCACCCATGAGTTGCTGGGTAGGAGACGATCCCATCTCATTTAATGGAGTGTGGCGGTTAGCAAGTGGAGACAAATAGCGATCATCACCACTCCAGATCTACTTTCTCGTGGACGTTGGAAAGACTGTTTTGACACCTATGTAGAACAATCCGCCTTCAAGTGTCAGTTCATCTCAGAATTGTCTAAAAACAATTGAATGGACAAGCTTGCAAATCCTCAAGTCATCTCGATGACACCTGATGGCACCTGACCACACAGCTTCATGAAGGGGCCACATTGGCGTCCATCCACTTAATGGAGTGTTGCGGTAAGCAAGCGGAGACCAATGGGGATCATCGTCAATCTGTGTAGCCTGTATGAATACTCAATTACATATTATCTATATCTATTGGCGTCAATCCTATAACATGGCATTGGGTGTCAATTTCGAAATCAATAACATTGATAATCATCACATTAGAAACATTCACAAACATTCTGGTGACATCCAGATTTACACAAGACGACAGTAATGAGAGAGGTCAATGTGTATGAGTGCGAGTGTGTTAGTCAGAATGTGTCCGTGCGTGCGTGTGTGCGTACGCATGTGTGAGTGTATGTGTGTGTGTGTTAGATATG